>NC_083573.1:110196250-110383750 GCF_027579695.1 Neoarius graeffei | reverse complement strand
TAGCTGAATTTCTTCATTAAACATGCAGTTGTTAAATGAATGTTACAAACTGGTTTAGATTAAAGACGATAGCAAAACATCTGAAAGCTACCAAAATAACAGATGAAATCCGCCACCTAATGGGGGGGGGTACATGGGCATGTATGGGGGGGTAGGGTAAAAAAGTAAACCATGCAACTGTTGGGGCTGCAGTTCTAACCAGTGTTGTCACTGAGTCACTAAACCTCGAGTCCAAGTCCAGTCTCAAGTCCCCAGTGTCCAAGTCTGAGTCAAGTCCAAGTCATTAAAGAAAAGTTTGCGTGGAGTCCGAGTCAAGTCCACTACTGATCCAAGTTAAGTCCAAGAACAAGACCCCAACTGCACCATTTGATGGTGGCTGTTGCTGCCTTTATGTGAAACCATCTCTGCTACTGCTTGATTGCCCCATATCTTAGTTAATAGGCTACAGATTAAAAGCTTGTTCATCACTCAGAAAGCCCCTCCCACTATCAACAAAGCAAATAACATGAGAGAAGATTAAGGCTACATCCACACGACAACGGCAACGAGATTTTATTTTAAAAAAATATCGCGTCCACATGGGCAACGGATCAGTAAAATATCAGGTACATATGGCAACGCAACGCTTGCTGAAAATGATGCAATACACATGCCACACCTCTAGGGGCGCTGTAAGACGGTCCCATCGGAGACACCAGAACAATAGAAGAAGTAGACGCATGCGCATAAACCCCTTCTTCTACCCAGTGTGAAGCACTGTCAGGAACAAACACACAAGAAGAAGAAGAGAGCTGCGACTACACGAGGAAACCGTGCCTTCTGTGTGTACAAATTAGTTTTATTAGTGTGCATAGTTTTATATAACTTAATTTTCTTATTGTGTGTGAACATTTTGAAAAGCATTTTTATATAATTTATATAACTTTTTATATTGTGTGTGAACATTTTGAAAAGCAGTCTTATCCAATAAAAAAAATAAATTCAAGAAATGGTTCAGTTACTTGTTTATTTAAAAGAAAAGCTGTATACAAAAGTGAATGCAATGCAGTGGTTCATACAAAACAGCGAGAGTGCTGCTTGTTCTAGTCATGTGGTTGTGACATCATCGTAAACAAATCCGTTCTACTCATCCAGACGACTTCGCAACAGCGCCGTTGCCAGATTTTTCCACTCTGGAACCCGTTTTCAAAAAATATCATTGTGGGCCACCCAAAACGCCGGTGCCGTGTGGACGCCAGGCCAAAACGATAAACGATTTTATCAGATTCACCTGAATCCGTTGCAGTGTGGACAGGGCCTAACACTAGCTAGTTCATCGGTCAGCAAGCCCTGCTATCAACAGAGCAATGAACACAGCATGTCGCTTCCTGCTCTGGGTGGAGTCTTACCAAATGATGATTGAAGTTTGAGGTTGTCCCCGTCGTCTCCTCGATAGTTCTTCTACATACGGAACACATAGCAATGCATTTTTTCCTACTGCACGAGAAGTCTGTATAAGCAAAGCAGATAATCCTAGAGGCGTTCTTTCCAGGCATTTTAGCACCATTAACATTCGTTTGTTCTTGAACATGATGTATGAACAGGTGAATGTGCATTCTCTTGCATGAAATTAGTATAAAAATTAATGTAGATATAAATATCTTATGCCAAATTATTATGGCATGTTACAAAAAATAAAGAAAAAAACAAGTCCTCGTCTCCGACTTACGAGTGCGTATGCAGTTAATGCATGAGTCCGAGTCCAAGTCAGAGTCATCAGTGCTCAAGTTCAAGTCAAGTCACAAGTCCTTAAAATTAGGGCATGAGTCTGATTCGAGTCTGAGTCCTGGACTCAAGTACTACAAGCCTGGTTCTACCCAAAGCACCTTTAAATACATCACCATATTTATGTAGTGTATGTCATTAACCTGCAGCACAAGTATGAGATCTGAGACAGCTCTGCAATTTTTTGTCTTAGTAGCACTCTTTCAAACACTCAAATTCTTGACCTGCATTAATGTGCACTCTGTGTTTTTATTTTCTTCCTTGCATTCTGTGTGAATAAATCATTAAAGTCTAAAAGTCAAAAGTTCTTTAAAATGGCCAGTTACAGGAACATGACTTCATTAAATATGTATCATCTCAGAAATCAGTATTTAATACACAGGGTAGCAAAAAGCTTTTACCTACACACACACACACACACACACACACACACACACACACACACACACACACACACACACAAAGAACAAATTGCAAGTGTGTGTGTGTCCTTGTCCAATGTTTTGTGCCAGCTGTGATAGACATTGCTGCCTGAGGAGCCATAAAACTGATGTCAATTACTTTAGGCCATGCCTGAACTGGGTCTGTTTAAATGACCTACACACACAAATAGAAACATACCAGTGTAACAGAGCAGTGATGACCAGTAATGAATTTAACAGGGCAGTAATAACTGGTAATAAATGTAATTAATTAAAGATGCCCAGAAGAGAAGGTAACAGAGTGGTGATGACTAGTAAATAATGTAATAGGTTGGTGATTATCTTTCTCAGCAGTGTACAGTATCTGGTGAACTGCATCTGTGGATCACTCTGGAAATGCTGATGGACTGCAATGTGATAATTTTCATGGAAATTTGGCTCAACAGTGCTATTGAGATAGCAGGTTGTAAACAAGGCTTGGTGCATGGACATAGTTGTTTCTGAGACCCACTGTTCTGCTGATAAGTTCTACAGTATTGAGTGCAAACTTTCCTACCAGTGAGTGTTGCCAAAGTCTATTGGCCCTCTGAAATATCACTAAAAGTTAGTAGACTGCTTGAGGACATCACATAATACTTAACCACATCTAACTTGCCTAGTTATGTAGCTGAATGACATCCTGTTTTCTATGACATTGGCTGAGCTGCACAGTATCTGTTAGATCATCTACTTGCATGTAATTAAAGTGGCTTATTCTACATAGGTCAATCATTACTTTTAAAAATGAGTGCAATACTAGGGCACTAGGAAAGGCAGATGTGATGTCATTCACAAATAAGTGAAAGGTAATTATTTGCTGTTGCTTGACAATGAGAATGGAGGTTGCCAAAGTTGCAATAAAAGTCACCAAATTTGTCGCTAATCCCAAGATAAGGTTTTTAGTTGCTAGGGAAGGTAAAAAAGCAGCTAAATCTAGTGACAAAGTCACTAAATGGGCACCACTGCTACCAACCAATGTTGTATTCGAGTCACTAAACCTTGAGTCCGAGTCCAGTCTTGAGTCCCCAGTGTCCAAATCCGAGTCAAGTCTAAGCCTCATCTCATCTCATCTCATCTCATCTCATTATCTCTAGCTGCTTTATCCTTCTACAGGGTCGCAGGCAAGCTGGAGCCCATCCCAGTTGACTATGTGCGAAAGGCGGGGTACACCCTGGACAAGTCGCCAGGTCATCACAGGGCTGACACATAGACACAGACAACCATTCACACTCACATTCACACCTATGGTCAATTTAGAGTCACCAGTTAACCTAACCTGCATGTCTTTGGACTGTGGGGGAAACCGGAGCACCCGGAGGAAACCCACGCGGACACGGGGAGAACATGCAAACTCCACACAGAAGGGCCCTCGCCGGCCCCGGGGCTCGAACCCAGGACCTTCTTGCTGTGAGGCGACAGCGCTAACCACTACACCACCGTGCCGCCCCAAGTCTAAGCCATTAAAGAAAATTTTGAGTCGAGTTTGAATCCACTATTGATCCAAGTCGAGTCTGAGAACAAGATTCCAACTGCACCATTTGACAGTCAGTGCGTTTACATGCACATCCAAATCGAGCTACTGTCGGTAATCGAGCTAAGGGTCCCAGCAGGGGTGCCAGAGAAATCCAATCCTACATGCACACAAGGACATCGAGCTATTGTGTGAGGTACATTTTGCACCCAAGCCACAGGTGGCGCTACACACTCCATCGTGTTGGTACACTTCCAGTTGTCGTCATGAAGAAGAGCTATTCAAGAGTATAAACAAAGTTATCAGAAGTGCCTGATGCCCATGGTAAAACTGAGCAGTGGGACTTTGCCATTTTTCTGCCTGATGCCCATGGTAAAACTGAGCAGTGGGACTTTGCCATTTTTCTGAACTGTGGGACTTTGTCATTTTTCCTGCCCACGCTGGTTCTTTGAGGAGAGGGCAGAGGACTCTGGCTGTCAAGTTTGGGGATGCTGGAACCTCCCCTGCCCGAGCTACGAGCATCCAAATTTGGGCTGGAGTCGCCGATGGGAAAACGAAACTGAAGCCGAGCACCGTGGCTCTTCGTCCCGAGGGGCGGGGCTAGCGCACCCTGTCCACGCTGGTTCTTTGGGGAGAGGGCAGAGGTCTCTGGCTGTCAAGTTTGGGGCGGCTGGGACCTCCCCTGCCTGCGCTACGGGCGTCCAAAGTCGTGCTGGAGCCCGTGATAGAAACAAAACCTAAGCGGAGCGCCACGGCTCGCCTCGGGGCTGAGCTGTTGTGTTTCCCGCTTGTGGTCTCGTCACTTCCGGAAGGGGCAGTGCTGAAGTGAGTATCTTGACTACGTAGCTCGATAGGGTTTACATGCACTAAGTAGCTTGGCTACAATTGCATAATCTAGGTCGCGTAGCTCGATTACGAGAAATCCAGTTCGGTTCGATTTCAGCCGAGCTAAGGTGTTTCCATGGCATTTAGAACTTTGATTTCAGTCGAGCTACGGCAGAAATTCGATTTTCTCTATGTGCATGTAAACGCACTGACTGGCTGTTGCTGCCTTTATGTGAAACCATCTCTGCTTCTGTGTTGGACTAACGTTACTGCTTGATTGCCCCATCTTAGTTAATAGGCTACAGATAAAAAGCTTGTTCATCACTCAGCAAGCCCTGCCCACTATCAATAGGGCAAGTAACATGAGAGAGGGTTAACACTAGCTAGTTTATCAGTCAGCAAGCCTCACTATAAACAGGGCAATGAACATAGTGTGTCACTTACTTCTCTGAGTGGAGTCTTACCAAATGACGATTGAAGTTTGAGGTTGTCCCCATCATCTCCTTGATAGTTCTTCTACATATGGAACACATAGCAGTGCATTTTTTCCCACTGCAGAAGAAGTCTGTATGGACCCTTTTCACTCACGTGACCTTCGTAAACGCGACCGCCATTTTGGACATGAAGAAATAACGGTTTATGGCACAGACCCTTTCGGTTCTCGCTCATCTAGCTGCTACAATGACTGCTTAGACTGCAACAATAATACCTAACACACATTTAAGTATCCATCGTAAAGACGTGAAACTCGTCGAGTGACGAGTGTGTTCATTGATAAGCTAACACAATCTAAAAGTAGACATACCATCACACTGCCCTGGCGTTGTGTACAGTTTACCTTCTATGGTTTGTGCACTCACTATTTGCCATTACTTTCTCCAACCCAGTGTTCGAACTATGCTGATATTTTCGGGGGGGTCCCTTTTTTTCCCTGGGGGGGGGGGGGGGGGGTGCTTGCGCTTGCGCTTGTCTCAGAGCGCGGATCTCCAAACATATGAGAAGCCTATCTTACACACATATCACGCGGACTCCACACCTCCACACACGCATCGCGTCTGAAGTCATAACTCATCAGCGGAAATCATGTCCGCATTGGCATGTTCAAAAAACAACCTCGCGTCAACAATGATACCACACGCAAGAAAAAAAAAAACAGTCAGGCTACTCAACACATCTGATCCACAGCAGCACCAAAGCATCACTGGAAATCATGTCAACAACCAATCTTCCATTTCAACACGCGTCAACAAACAAATGGCACCACAAACATGAACGAATCGGTCAGGCTACCGATTCCAAACCCACAGCAGACGAATAATTAAATGCATCTTACCTTAAAGCAGAATCGACCACAAAGGAAGTGTGTTGGCACTGTTGGCACACTTCCTTTCTACTAGTTTGTGTCCCCAACCTGGCAGCAGCAGTCATTGTCATATCGGTTTATTTTATCTTTGATGTAAACACAACACTTCGGATATGCAAATGCTTCCCGTTACACACGATTGCTATGTCAATAAACATCATTTTGCCAATATTTTAGAGACCATCCATCTTCTCCGTCGGTCAGCATCTGTCGGGATCCGATAAAATGATAAATCTTGCCTTGTGTATTGATGGTTACTACATCCAGGTGCACAACAATATAATGGCATGATGGAAGTCTTGCTGAAAGTAAAAACTTTCTTTGATGGCTATATTCCTTTCGATGCTTCACCGTCGTTCCTCGTTGTTGGCTGTGGTAGACTACTGGTAGCTCATGTCCAAAATGGCGGCCGCGTTTGTCGTGACGTCACGTGAAAAGGGTCCATAAGCAAAGCAGACAATCCTAGGGGTGTTCTCTCCAGGCATTTTAGCACCATTAACATTAGTTTGTTCCTGAACATGATGTATGAACAGGTGAATGTGCATTCTCTTGCATGAAATTAGTATAAAAATTAATGTAGATATAAAAATCCTATGCCAAATTATTATGGCATGTTACAAAAAATAAAGAAAAAATCCAAGTCCTCGTTTCCAACTTACGAGTCTGCATGCAGTTAATGCATGAGTCCGAGTCCAAGTCAAGTCACGAGTCCTTAAAATTAGGGTACAAGTTGGACTAGAGTCTGAGTCTTGGACTCAAGTACTATGAGCCTGCTACCAACCATGTGAATCCACATTTAATAATCACTGCCATCAATGTCCCTTTGAACAATAATGCCAAGTCAGCCATGAGAGAACTTGGTGTTTCACATCTACACCAATATTATAGAAGCCTACAGAGCTGTTCCCCTCCCCCACCTCAGGCAAATCAGATCATCTGTCCATGCTTTTATTCCCCAAATTCATTCCATTATCAAATGAGTGAAGGCCTCTATAAAAACTCTAAAAGTGTGGCTAGAGAGAGCAGACTCTTTAGAACATTAGTTTCAACACAGACAGGAACATGTTTGCTTCCAAGACCAACCTGGACTCCCATAGGGACATTAATATTGACATAAACTCTGTTCTGGAAAACATTAACAGGTGTATTGACACAGTCAGTACCTGTAAGAGAAGCATAAAATGCAGATAGAGGACAACTTCAACAACATGATGCATGTGGCAGGGCATCAAAACACTCACTGACTACAAACAGATAAAAATTACCCCTTCACTAATCACCTCCCAGAAGAGCTTCTATGCTCACTTTTATCAGGGAAACACAAAAGAGTGGACCATCAAAGCTGAGATTCCATCCTGTGACCTGCTGCTCACACTCTCCACCAGTGATGTGTCCTCCACCTTGAGCATGGTGAAGATGCACAAAAAGCTGCTGGTGCTGATGCTATTCCAGGCTGTGTGGTCAAGGCCTGTGCAGAATAACTGGATAAGGTTTTCATGGACATTTTCACCCTGTCCTGTCCCTAGCCCAATCAGTGGTTCCCAGGTGCTTCAAGACAGCAACTATTGTGCCAGTGCCGGAAAATACCACAGCCATGATCAACCTTGGGCTTTGTGTGTGTGTGTGTGTGTGTGTGTGTGTGTGTGTGTGTGTGTGTGTGTGTGTGTGTGTGTGTGTGACCTTGCCTGATGTTTTGTGCCAGCTGTGACAGACATTGCTGCCTGAGGAGCCACAAAACTGATGTCAATTACTTTAGGCCATGTCTGTCTCAAGCCTGTTTAGATAACCTACACACACATGCACAACCAGAAACTTATCAATGTAACAGAGTGGCAATGAGCATTAATGAATGTAACAGAAGAGTAATAACTGGTAATAACTGAGTAGTAACTGCAGGCTTTGAGGCACACCCCTATCAACATCAGTGGGGTTGAGGTCAGGCAGGTGGCCAGCTTTAATTTCCTGGGAGCTTTAATTTCCAGTGATGAGACCATAAGACACTGTGGACCTTAAGACACTGATGCCAACATAAGGACATCAATGAGCTATACATATAGCAGGAGCAATGCTTCCAGGATCTGCTCCAAGCATAGGTTGAAGACTGGCAGTTGTTCGGGAGCTTGATCCAGCTAATGGGTACCAGCAGCAGCCCCAGCAGCCAAAGTGGGCCTGCACCATCCCAGGCTTGTGAAGATAAGTCCATGTGACAAAACTGGGGCCCCTTCATTGAGCTCTTTGAGTGAGGGGAGGGCTCTGCCCCTCTATTGTCCACTGGGATTTCCTTTTGTGATTTCCTGTTGGAGCAGTCATGTGATAAAACCCTAATACACTGAGGAAATGACCCAGTTCATGGTCCTGAAGAGCCATAGGGAACTTTAATTCCATGCAGTTCATCATAAACCCATGGCAGGGCATTTTGATGAACTGCATGGCATGTTGCATGGCATGGCATGTTGCAACATCTCCATGGATCTCACCACATCTCCATGGATCTCACCTGGGTCATCAACACCTCCACCATGATCAAGAATTCACATCAGTGTCAATATTTCCTGAGAAGAAAAAAGTCACCCATTTACGCAGATACTAGGGAACTTCTATTGCTATACCATTGAGAACATACTGATGAACTGAATTTCAGTGTGTTATGGTATCAGCTCAGCCTTTGAGTAGAAGGCCAACCAGTGGATGGTGAAAACTGCTCAGCACATCACTTCTGCCCAGCTACTCTCCATCGCAGACATCTACCACATACATTACCTACTGAGGATGAAGGCCATCAAGGTCATCTCTCACCCCAACCATAAATTGCTCGCTCTTCTCTCATCTGGGAACCACAACAGGAGCTCTGCTGCTGTACCAGAAAGCTGAGGAGCTACTTCTTCTCCTTGACAATTAACACACTGAAAACAGTGTGGGCTTTATAGATAATTGGGCTAATTTTGAGGGCACTGCTGGCCTGTTAGGGCGGGACGGTATCCATCCCACTTGGGAAGGTGCTGCTCTCATTTCCTGCAGCATAGGTCATAGTCTCAGAACAGGCCTAGTTAATTTCTGACAATCCAGAGCCAAGGCCAGGGAGCAGACGAACAGGCTAAACCGACTGTCTGCTAGCTGCACAGAGTTGTCACTCAGGGTCCACTACATCGAGACTGTGTCTGTTCCCCGAGCTCAACAAAAAGGTAGAAATTTTCAGAGAGTTTGTTCCAGTAACCTAATCAATATAAAATTAGATCATACTGACTGTACAGCTGCTGCCAGCACCTTTGATCTAAAGGTGGGGCTATTAAATATTAGATCTCTTACATCTAAAGCACTAATGGTTAATGAACTCATTACTGATCAGGAGTTTAATGTACTGTGTTTAACAGAAACATGGATTAAGCCAAATGAATATATAGCATTAAATGAAGCGAGTCCTCCTGGATACAGTTATATACACCAGCCTCGTCTAACTGGCAGAGGAGGAGGCGTCGCGGTTATTTATAATGATTATCTAGGTGTAACACAAAAACCTGGTTATAAATTTAATACATTTGAAGTTCTTCATACTCATATAATGTATGTAGCTTCGAAAAATAAGTCTACCCAGTTAATTCCATTGCTTATTATTTACAGGCCCCCGGGGGCATATTCTGAGTTTCTTTCTGAATTTGCAGATTTTATCTCAGATCTGGTTATTTCCTTAGACAAAGCTTTAGTTGTCGGAGATTTTAATATTCACTTCGATAACCCAGAAGACCCTTTAAAAACATCATTTGTGTCAAGATTCAAGATTTAAGATTCTTTTTATTCATCCCAAGGGAAATTTGTCTTGGACATACACATAGCTGCCGCATAACATACAACACCTGATGCCACAAAAAAAAAAAAACAGACATAAAGTGCCATCGTAGAGATGCATAAAGTGCATACTTAGTGCAGCCCCATACATACATACATAGCATTACAAGACTGGTAGTTTGTTAACGACATGAGTTCAATAAGTTCACAGACATTGGAATAAAAGAGAACTTATACCTGTTCAAAAACCTTTTTTTGTTTTTAACTGGGACTCTCTATCACCTGCCAGAGGGTAGCAGCTCATACTCTGGGTTCAAAACATGTGATGGATCCTCAATTATTTTCCTGGCCTGCCTGAGTACAGATTCTTCATATGTTGCTTGGAGGGTGGGGTGATCCCTCACCCCCACTACTTTCAGTGCAGAGCGGGTCAGTCTGTTGATTTGGGACTTTACTCTTACTGTTAGATTTCCAAACCAAACAGTGATTGCATAGCATAGTACACTCTCAACAACAGCACGATAAAAAAGTAACATTATCCTTTGTTGAACACCAAACACCCTGAGTCTACGTAAAAAGTGTAATCTCTGCTGGATCCTAGAACACACATCATTAACATGAACATTCCAGGACAGATTGTTATCAAAGTAAACACCCAAATATTTGTAAGAGTCAACCTGAGCAATATTGGTATCAAAAATGAATAATGGAGTGTGGTCTCCTACATGACTGGGGTCAAAGACCATTTCTTCTGTTTTTTTCGCATTTACAGTGAGGTGGTGCTCCTCACACCACTGCACGAACCTATGTACCTCTTGCTTATAGACAGAGGTGTTTAGATCCCCATCTAACAGACACAAGATGGCGGTGTCATCAGAAAATTTAACAAATGAAACAGTAGGGTGTCTGCTAATGCAATCATTTGTGTATGCTATGAACAAGGGGTGAGAACTCACGCAACCTTGAGGAACTCCCGTACTTATTGTTTTTAACTGAGATATTGTTTGGTTCACTCTGACCTGTTGTGTCCTGTTTGTTAAAAAGGAGTGGTACCACCTGATGATATATGGATTAACATGTGTCCATCTTAGATTCAGTAGGGATTAATCAGAATGTCATAGGACTGACCCATAATGGTGGTCACACCCTTGATCTAATACTAACATTCAGATTAAATGTAGACAATATAGTCATACTTCCACAGTCTGAAGTTATCTCAGATCATTATCTCATCTCATTCAAACTATGTCTGAGTAATAATATCAGTAATAACCTCACCACATTACTGTATTAAACGTACATTCATGTCAACTACTGCACAGAGCTTTATAAATGATCTCCCAGAGCTGTCAACTTTGATTGGGTCACTGTCAGCCCCTGCAGAACTTGATCAGGCAACTGAATGCTTAGAGTCAACATTCCGCCATACCTTAGATAATGTAGCTCCTCTAAAAAGGAAAATGGTCAGAGACAAAAAATTAGCACCCTGGTATAATGATGACACTCGCACATTAAAACAGACCACTCAAAAATTGGAACGTAAATGGCGTCAAACAAAATTGGTAGTGTTCAAATTAGCGTGGAAGGAGAGCTTCCTGAAGTATAGAAAAGCTCTTAGTGCTGCGAGATCAACATATCTCTCCTCCCTAATAGAAGATAACAAAAATAATCCTAGATTCCTATTTAATACTGTAGCAAAATTAACCAGGAATATGTCCACTATAGACACATGCACACCTGCAGTATGTAGTAGCAACGACTTCATGAATTTTTTTAATGACAAAATTGAGAATATCTGACAAAAAATTCAAACTACTAATTTAAGGTCAGACAATGAAAGTGACCTTGTAGTTAACTATATAACTCTATCAGATCATCAGTTAGAATGTTTTACTCCCCTTAGAGAAACTGAATTACTTTCATTAATCTCGGCATCAAAAGCCTCAACTTGCGTACTAGATCCCTTACCTACACGTCGATTCAAACAGATAATACCTGAAGTAATTGAACCGCTTCTAAAAATAATAAATTCTTCTCTTACGAGTGGCTATGTACCTAAATCCTTTAAACTAGCAGTTATCAAACCCCTGATTAAAAAAACCTGACCTTGATCCCTGTCAGCTGTCCAATTATCGGCCAATATCAAACCTCCCCTTTATCTCCAAGATCCTTGAAAAAGCTGTGGCACAACAGTTATGCTCATATTTACATAGGAATAACATCCATGAAATGTATCAGTCAGGATTTAGACCTCATCATAGCACAGAGACAGCTCTGGTTAAAGTAGTAAATGACCTACTGTTGGCGTCTGATCAGGGCTGTATCTCACTACTTGTGTTGCTTGACCTTAGTGCAGCATTTGATACCATTGATCATTCCATTCTTCTGGATAGACTAGAAAATGTTGTGGGAGTTAAGGGAACGGCCCTCTCCTGGCTCAGGTCTTATTTAATTGATTGTTATCAGTATGTTGATATAAATGGTGATATTTCTAGACGTACTGAGGTAAAGTTTGGCGTTCCACAAGGTTCTGTCTTGGGTCCACTGCTTTTTTCTCTATATATGTTCCCTCTGGGTGATATTATTTGTAAACACTGTATTAGTTTCCACTGTTATGCTGATGACACACAGTTGTATGTCTCTGCAAAACCTGATGAGAGACACCAGCTTTATAGAATTGAGGAATGTGTTAAGGAAGGAAATTAATATATTAATTTCCTTCTGCTTAACTCTGACAAGACTGAAGTACTTGTACTCGGACCACATACAGCTAGAAGTAAGTTTTCTGATTACACAGTGACTCTGGATGGCCTTTCTGTTTCTTCACGTGCAGCAGTAAAAGACCTCGGAGTGATTATTGACCCCAGTCTTTCATTTGAAACTCACATTGATAACATCACCCGGATAGCTTTCTTTCATCTCAGAAATATTGCAAAGATAAGAAATTTAATGTCATTACATGATACGGAAAGATTAGTCCATGCTTTCGTTACCTCCAGGTTGGATTATTGTAATGCCTTACTGTCTGGATGTTCCAATAAGTGCATAAATAAGCTTCAGTTAGTTCAAAATGCAGCAGCAAGAGTCCTTACTAGAACTAGAAAAATATGACCACATCACACCTGTCTTATCCACACTGCATTGGCTCCCAATCAAATTTCGTATTGATTATAAAATACTACTATTGACCTTTAAAGCACTAAATGGTCTCGCACCACAGTACCTGAGTGAACTTCTGCTCCTCTATGACCCACCACGCCTACTTAGATCAAAAGGTGCAGGCTATCTGCTGGTACCTCGTATAGTGAAGGCTACATCAGGGGGCAGAGCCTTTTTTTACAAAGCCCCACAGTTATGGAACAGCCTTCCAAGTAATGTTTGGGAATCAGACACAGTCTCAGTGTTTAAGTCTGGGCTGAAAACATATCTGTTTAGTCAAGCCTTTTGTTAATGATGTTTATGAGGTAAAGGTGTCGATCTGGAGGATCCTCAGACATAGAGTATTTTGGTAAACTGGGATGTATGGATGCTGTCAGTCCCCACTCGCTTGCTCACTCGAGTTTGTTGACAGTGTAGTGGCTGCTGCTTTATGTCCCGGGGCCCCCTCATGCCTGTGTTACCTTCTGGCTCTCCCCTTTTAGTTATGCTGTCATAGTTAGTTGCTGGAGTCCCTGCTTGTACTCAGTGCAATATGTATACTGTTCCTACTTATTCAGGTGACATTGGGCATACCTAACAACCTGCATTTTCTCCCCCCCCCAAATCTGTCCCTCTGAGTTACATGGAGTCAACAGGAAATCTTTTGGTGGAGAGGGTGGAGACCTCGACTGGCTATCGTAGCCTGCAGGGAATTGGCCGTCAGACATTCTGTCGCATGTCCCAGACCTTGTGAAATGTAACTGAATTGTCTTGGCCAGCCCTAAGGGTCCCATCTGCATCTCATCATTGCTGAGGAGTGTGCTCCCATCACCCAATCAAGCATCCAGCCAGAGCAGGTCATGATATTTTTTAACCATATTATCATGCCATTGTTGTGTATTATGCCTGATGTCAAAACTCTCGTCTCTGCAAGCCTACCACACAGATTTAATACTTCTGTCATTTTTAGGGCATACCTAACAACCTGTGTTTTCTCCCCCCCCCCCCCCATCTGTCCCTCTGAGTTACATGTTGGTCCTGGGATTGAGATGCTGGCCTCTTCTGCCCCTCGGACCTGCTTGATCCATCCTGGTGCCCTGTGTCTGGTCGGAGTTTTATCGCATCGCTCCTGTGAAGGACGGCCCCATGAGGACAGTTGAGGGTTATACCTGGAGGATGCTCTAGACTCTTACAGTAATGCTTTTATGGCTGAGGACTACAGTTGACTTGCTTACTTTAGGACTGCAGTTGTCATGAACAGTTTTGCACTCAAGTTTCCATCAATGAAGAGTTTATAACATCAACGAAACTGTCTTCATGTTAAAACTGTTAATGTTATAGTCATGCTGTCTGTTGTTGCCCAAATGAGGATGGGTTCCCTTTTGAGTCTGGTTCCTCTCGAGGTTTCTTCCTCATGTCGTCTGAGGGAGTTTTTCCTTGCCACCGTCGCCACAGGCTTGCTCATTGGGGATAGATTAGGGATAAAATTAGCTCATGTTTTAAGTCGCTCAAATTCTGTAAAGCTGCTTTGCGACAATGTTTATTGTTAAAAGCGCTATACAAATAAACTTGACTTGACTTGACATACTGAACTCCTCACAATGCCACTAATCCTCCAGTCCTCACACTGGTCTTTGAACTCAGATCAAATTACACCATTGCACAGTTTGCACACACACACACACACACACACACACACACCTATAGGTGGCATGGTGGTGCAGTGGTTAGCACCATCGCCTCACAGCAAGAAGGTTCTGGGTTCAAGCCCAGCCAATGGGCGTCTTTCTGTGTGGAGTTTGCATGTTCTCCCCGTGTCTGTGTGGGTTTTCTCCAGGTGCTCCAGTTTCCTCCACAGTTCAAAAGACATGTATGTTAGGTTAACATGGGACAGCTATGGTATGAGGTTGGGCTGAGCAAGGTACCCAACCCCCAACTGTTCCCCAGGTGCTGTAGCATATCTGCCCACTGCTCTGGGTATGTATGTGTGTGCACTCATTGCTCACATGTGTGTATGTTCACTGCTTCAGATGAATTAAATGCAGAGGAGGACTGTGCTTGAGTGTGCATGTGACAAATAAAGGCTTCTACTTCAGCACCTTGAACAGTTTGCACAGTACTACCTTTGTTCACTTCACTGGACTGTATTTATGATGAGGTGTGTGATCTCCCCATTGCTTTTTGTTATGGCGATGGAGCTCATCCTCAAAGGTTCAGAGGCTTCTGCAAAGGGTCAATCTCTGGGAGATGGACTTGAACTACCACCTAGCAGAGCTTTCATGGACTACATTACTATCTTAATACCATCACAAGCAGAGGCTGAAGGGCTGCTGCATCGCTTCGGCAAATTGTTTGAATGGGCTTGAATGAAACCAAAGCCACAGAAAAGCCGTAGCCTATCCCAGTGGCGGCTCCTGATTTTTTTTTCAGGGGGGGCAATTTTCCCCCATTATGTCTACAAGGACCATAAATGTCCACAGGACTGAAGTAAATTGACCTAGGTAGCAAGTCAATAGTCAACCAAACCCAGAAAAACACCACGGTGACTGGAGCCCTCAGTTTCATCTTTGCCTTGTAGAGCTAACTCGAACACTCCACAAAATTTCACGCGTTGGATGAGCCGGTTTAATATGTGCCTGTTCTTGCTCACCTCATCGTTGTGGCGGTGAACTGCTAGCCTGTAGCCCGCATCCGGTTGTGTAGCAATGTTCACTCTCCCAAAAGCCAAAAATTTCAGGCAGCTGTTCTTGTGAATCTTTGATGACTCATGTTTTTTTATTTTCTCCGACAAATGATGCATGTCCGAAACTCCAGTGACCGTCCAAGCAGTGTTGTCCGTGGAGCCACCTCCACGGTGGAAAGTAAGCAGGGGGAGCAGAAAACCGCTGAGGCGTCCTTGCGGCCAGCTCACCAGGATTTGCGCTGGGACCATGTTGAAGTAAAACCTTGAGTATATGATTCCCCCCCTTGTCGAAATTTGTTTTATGTTTAGATTTGGTCGAGGGGGGTCCAGCTTGTTTTGTTGCCAATTTAGCTCGATTTGATCGCTGACTAAATGGAACTTCTTTTAAGGACCGCACTGAATTGCTTTCCGCATCCATCTCACCTCAGAAACTGAGCGGATCAAACGCAACTTTCATAGAAATATAAACATAGATGCCGCATTGAGCTGGTGGCCCGTTGCTGGGATACGTCAGAGTGTCCGCCATATTGGATGTGGCAAATCTTCCCCATAAACCAATGCAAGTAAATGGACTGAACTTCATAAAGCCCCTTTCTACAATAATATTTAACTCGATGCCTTTTATTTACCCATTAAGACACACACGTATATCTTTGGGAAACAAACAGGCATCAAAACAACATATATAACTTTTAATGTGATGGTTATAAATAGTGTGCGAAATACCCTGTACACTGCAAACTAGCGACAGATACGCGATAGATAGCTCAGGTAAGCTAATCAGTCAGCATACCGTAGCAAGCTACCAAAACCTGAGGCCAAAATAACCAACCTACAAGACTGAATATGATAAATGATGGAAATAGTGGAAAAACTGGAAATAGTGAATGAAAATAAAAATTTACTGTTTTATTTATTGAGTCACCACACAGACCTACTCTCGTTGAATAAAGTGAGCTGAATGAGTGCCAAACTGGGTTCGGCCAGGTTCTAACTTCATACCAAAACAAAATACATCACTGATTCCTTCACATTCAGAAAGGTTAAAAACATTTATCATACGTTCAAAAACGTTCATCATAGTGTGGCACTGTATTATCTAATTCTCATTGCTTATAACTCTACACCTATCCGGTGGAGATGAGCTGGGAAACTGAAGACTGAAGGAACAGCTCCCTCTCTGATCCTGACTGTCTGACCTGTTCTGTCAAAATCCTTCATATTAGCCACAAAGTCAGAAAAATCTGTTTGTAAAATTACGTTATAATGACCAAATACAATGAAAAGTATTTTTCCAGTCTCACCTGTGAAAGGTAATCCCATGTGATCTCGTTTGGATGGTAAACCTGTTGGTACAGTTAAACTCAGCACATGAATGAGGTTTCTTTATTCTCGGCTACTGTCTAGATGCTATACCAGAGATGGTTGAAGAATCTCCACTTTGCCACATCCAATGTGGCGGCGAGGATGACGTATGATTCTACGCAGAATGCGGTGTCTATGTTTATATGTCTATGTAGGGTGACCAGACATCCCGGTTTGGGGTTGTGTGTCCCGAGTCCCAACAAAAGTCTCGAAGTTTGCGACTGAGCAGCGTGGGAATCATTAGCGGAGAAATGTCTGCATTTATTATTTTGATGAATTGTCAGGAATCGCAAACTTTCCTGGTTACTGCCCCCTGGCCCTGTGGCATGGGTGTTTATTTAGCCACATTATTCCAGACAACAGAACGTGTTGCCATGCAACAATAAAATAAACATTAACTGGCGCGAATGTTCTTTGTCTAGCAGCTAGCAGCAGTAATGCCGCAGCAATTATGCCGAAAAGAAAACATACCTTTTCCAAAGATTTACAGGGCACCTACCCCTTCCTCCGAGAAAAATGTGCACGAAGCCTACTGCACACACTGTAAGTGCTTTGTTCTTGTACTGAGTTGGGTAGCCTATGTTGCAAATGCTGTGCGCTCCTGTGGGGGCTTTCCTCGGGCTGTCGCCCCTCTCCTCCTTTACTGCTGTTTTGTTTGAGTGTATATTTACGGAAGCCGCGAGAGGCCCTTCATATAATCTTTTTTTATTCACCTTGTTATCCCGAGATAACGACATAATTAATTCGAGATCTCGAGAAAACAAAACCGTTATTCCGAGATCTCGAGAAAACAAAACCGTTATTCTGAGATCTCGAGAAAACAAAACCATTATTCCAAGATCTCGAGAAAACAAAACCGTTATTCCATGACCTCGAGAAAACAAAACAATTATTTCATGATTTCAGCTGGATCACTTTATCTCCGTTGGTAGAGACGAAGCCGGGCCAGTCTTCTGCGGAGGTGCCGCAGACTAATTTTGAAATTATCCCTTATTAAAAGACTTAATGCAATCTTTCCCTGTGTCAACCCCTGATCAAAATATTGCCTTATTAGGTAATCGATTATTCCAGACATTCTAATGACCAAAGTTGGGTCTATACAGAATGAGAAATAGCCCCAAAGTCAGCATCACAAGTCTCTTGGCGCACCTGAATGAACCATTTCTCAGCTGTTTACTCGAGATCATGAAATAATTAGGGCTATCGAAGTTTACGCGTTATTAGTGCGTTAACACAATTTAATTTGATCGCGATTTAAAAAAATGATGGCGTTATTGGAGGGTACAGTGAATTGGGCTCATCTTGGTAAGGAACAATGCAGATTTTCGCGAGTGACTAGCATGCAAAATAAAGCTAGTTATAACATTAACTTTGTGTTAAAACGTAGCTCTGCAACTTGTCAAATAAACCCGCAACATGGTCAGTTAAATTGTAGTCTGCATATGCGATGCGGTGCGAGTTCCGTTTACTTTCACTTTACCGGGTGAAATGTGTTGATATCTGATGGGCTACAATCGGGAATGCGCACATTCCCTTATCTCCACCTGTAGATTGTAGGTAGACTAGCGATTTCCAAATAGCCTACTGCTTCACTTGAATGAACTTGCAGGAGTCAAACTACTTCCTCTTTGCTCTTCGAAGTGTAGCTTGCAGCCATTACAGTTGAGAAAAAAATATAGTCTGTTATTTCTCCAAATTGTATTTTGCACATAGCCTACAGTATGCCCAACAGATGTCTGATAGGCTACATTGGAAAGAATATGCTGCATGCCTAGATCTAATATCAAAACCCGAATGCCAAATATATGTGCATTAGGCCGATATATTGTCTATCATAGAGAAGATGAGCCTTATAATTGACATGGAGCATCAGAGCATATATTCAAATGTTTGCTCTGATGTAGAAATGTATTTGAGTACAATTTAAACAGATGTTTAAAGATTTTTTTGCGATTAATCGCAATTAACTACATAATTTTATGAGATTAATCGCGATTAAAAATTTTAATCATTTGACAGCCCTAAAAATAATTGTTTTGTTTTCTTGAGATCATGGAATAATTGTTTTGTTTTCTCGAGATCTCGGAATAACGGTTTTGTTTTCTCGAGATCTCGAATTAGTTGTGTTGTTTTCTCGAGATCCTGAATTAATTATGTCGTTACCTCAGGATAACAAGGTGAATAAAAAAAGGATTATATGAAGGGCCTCTCTCGGCTTCCGTAGTATATATTCTCAAATCACTTGTCTCTTTTTTGTTTCTGTTTAACATACCATTCTGACAGTTTGGCCATATTGCTGTGTTGAACAGCTTGTTGCACCTTCCATTAAAGTGTTCACTTTTGTACACATCTTCTTGCTTTATTCATTCAGTTGTGGGGAATGGTTAGTAAGGTTGATTCTGACCTAGGCTATGTTGAGGTCACATATCTACTTTTTAAGTTCATGCTATAGTGCATACAATTTTAGAGATATAGCCTACATGTGCATATGCATTCTTCTTGGTGTTCTCACAAACAGGTGAAATAAATCAGTGTAAATTTGGCCTATGGACATAGCCTGGCCTATTCTCAGCCATTACAAAATCTGTTGTCTGACCATAATTTAACTGATCTGTATACCACTATGCTACTAGATAACAAAATGCCTGTTTGTTTTATTTCATGCGAGATGTTGATAAATGTGAGCTTCAACAAAATGATAAGAACACCTCTCTGAGTGTCACGTTTATGTAAAAAAAAAGGTGTGCGTGCACGAGCATGGTCGCACGCAAAAGTGTCCTGGTTTCAGACTAGGGAAATCTGGTCACCCTATGTCTATGGCAACTTTGCCGTGCTGCGCAGTGACGTAAGCACGTTAGGGCAAGCCCCTCCGGAACCCATAGAGATTGCATTGAAGTGTCAGTCAGGAGAAAAAAAATATATTAACATGGGACTCTATCAGTGAACTCTTGGGCGATTTTCAGCGTGACTGAAATCGCCTCAAAAGGGGCGGTACTCTAGAAGCAAGACCACCCTGATTGGACAATGATACCCAGAGACAGATTAAAATGGCCTCAAGCAGCGCTGGTGAAAGTTTGTTTTAAAAAAAGAAAAAAAAACTTTTTATTTTTCGTTTTGGCAGTGCGTCGCCCAATCGCCCTTATGCACCAGCCGCCCTTGGCCTATCCCTTGTTAAAGGTTCAGTAAAGGAGGTACACTTCTATGTGAGTGATGAGAGAATTCCAACAGTGAGAGAGAAACCTGTGAAAAGCCTTGGCAGGTGGTATGCTTTCCCAGTCACCGATCGCCATCGTGGTGTCGAGGTTGAAGAGTAAGCTAGAAGAGGGTTACAGGCGATTGATAAGACTTTACTTCCAGGCAAATTTAAATCCTGGTGTTTCCAATTCGGCCTTCTACCAAGAATTATCTGGCCACTGCAGGTGTATGAAATCTCTTTGTCCAGAGTAGAGATCATTCAGCGTGTTATTAGTAAGTACTTGAGAAAATGGTTGGGTGTTCCCCCAAGTTTCTCCACCCCTGGTCTATACATGAAATCAGCAAAGCTGAGTTTGCCGCTGCCATCACTAACAGAGGAGTTTAAGGTCGCTAAAGCACATTTTCATCTTATGTTGAGAGACTCACTGGATAAGGTAATTCGTGATGTGCAGCCAACGATTCGCACTGGCAGGAAGTGGTCTGCAGAGGCAGCAGTAGATTGTGCAGAAGCAAGCCTTTGAACTAAGGAAGTTATCGGAGCAGTGCTGGTGGGAAGAGCAGGATTGGGCACTGTTTGCCATCGATGGTTTTCCGAGCAAGGTGCTCAGGGTTGCAGGGAGATGGTGGCTGAAGAACTCTGTGAGTTGGAGGAGGAAGCCCGGCTTACAACTGCAGCAGGCTTCGCCAAACAGGGAGCCTGGCTGAGATGGGAAGGAACTGAACCCAGAAAAGTGGCATGGGCGGATTTGTGGCAGATGAGCCAGCCTGCAATTGCTTTCTTGCTGCGCTCAGTGTATGATCTTTTACCAACACCTGCAAACCTCAAGCTGTGGAAATACTCAGATTCGGACCTGTGTGCCTGCTGCAGTGTCAAGCGTAGAACCCTCTGCCATGTACTCTCTGGCTGTAAGCAGTTGTTACAGATGTACACATAGCGTCATAATCAGGTTCTGGACATGCTGGCAACCTTAGTGAAAGATCAGCAGGAGGTAATAAACAAGACACCTGTGAAACAAGCATCCCTTGATGTCATCTTTTGTAAAGCTGGGGAGCATCCTAGAGAAATGAAGGGCACTAAGCAAACAAGGCTCCGACATGGTGCTGCTGACTGGAAGGTCGCTGTTGACCTAGAGAAATCTCTCAAGTTCCCTGCCCATATTGCTATCTCTAATGAAAGGCCAGACCTAATAATATGGTCAGACTCTACAAAGATTGTAATACTCGTCGAACTTACTGTTCCTTGGGAGGAGAATACGCAAGAAGCATTTGAACGTAAGAAAGCAAGATATGAGGACCTTCGAGCCACCTGTATTGAGAACAACTGGAAATGTTCAGTGTGGCTAGTTGAGGTTGGCTGTCGCGGCTTCGTTGGCCACTCCATGATGATGTTTTTGTCCTACCTTGGCCTTGGTGGCTGTAAGTTGAAGTCAGCAAAGAAATGCCTGCAAGCGACAGCGGAGCAGGGGTCAAGTTGGATATGGGCAAAAGCCCGCAACAGAAGTGTAATGACCACAACATAGTACCGTGTAACTATCTAAACCATCTTAGATGCCCCCCGGTGGCGTGAAGCTGCTGGTGGCGCCAGGGATGGCAGTACCGCCTTAGCCACCGAAACTGTGTGATCATCCCTGGTTGGCGGCTGACGAGGGGGGCGTCGAGCAGCACACACTGTATGTTTTGAACTTGAACTTTGTTCACTTCACTGGACTGTATTTATTACTGTGATCCGTGTCTCCAAGCCCATTTATGCACCCGTCATTCCATTTGCACTGTTGATCACATGCCATTTGTATGTCACTTATACTTGATTGCAACTCTACCTTATTGTCCGTTGGCCTTTAAACTTGCTGTTTTGGACTTCCTGGTTAGATGCTAACTGCATTCGTACTTTTTACTTGTACTCTGGTTAATAAAATAAATTTAAATCTAATTTAATCAAATCTAATGAGCGTAATGCAGTGGTGGTGACCAGTAATGACTGTAATAGAGCAGTAATAACTAGCAATGAATGTTATAACCAATTTTCACCCAGAAGTATTCATGTTTACAGTTTTTAAAGAACTTTTGTGTACTTTTCCACATGTACGTGCATTACACTGGTGGCTCAGAGTGACAGAGAGAAAGAGTGATTGAGGAGTATGGTGTTCCCTCCAGCTAAAGCTTCTTTACTCATTTATCTGAGGAGGGAACATATGGTGTGTTAAAGTGCACACTTCTCTTCATCCAACCCCACAGGGAGACTGTCTCACTGCATTACTAACACATCAGCACACACCTCACTTTCTCTCTATATCTTTCACTTTTCTGTTTCCTTCCATTCTCTTCTGTCTCTCTCTCTCTCTCTCGTCCTATTTCAACTGTCTTCTTTTTTGTTTTCTCTTTTTGTTGATCTCACATTCCTTAATTGCAATTTTTCAAGTTCTCTCCCTCTCTCTCACTCTCTCTTTCTTTCTCTCATTCTCTTTGTGTCTCTCTTATAATCTCTGTTTCTCTATCATTCTCTCTTTCAGTCTTTCTCTCTCTCTCTGTCCCTCTCTTTCTGTCTGTCTGAATCTCACTCACTCACTCACTCACTCACTCACTCACTCACTCACTCACTGTCTCTCCCTTTCCCTGGTTCCCAGCTGAGCCCTAACAGCCACCAGATCTACACACACACACACACACACACACACACACACACACACACACACAGAGCTGTATGGTCAGTGAGTTGAGCAGGGCTTTAAATAACGCTTTAAGACACTCCATGTCTAATGCTCCAGTGTACCAGAGATTGATGACATTTACAAGACTACACACACACACACACACACACACACACACACACACACACACACACACACAGAGTCCCCGAAGGTTAAAACATTTACACAAATATGCACACACACTTACTCCCTTCAGGTCAATGAATTCACACACAGTGAAAGCCTGTAGGTTGTTTAGTGTTTAGACCACACACACACACACACACACGCACACACACACCCTGAAGGATAGTGGTGTGATTGACAGATCTCCTGATGCTATGTGTCATGAACTGATGTTTCCCCTCATTTCCTTTTCCTGTTCTCTGGGTCAGGTGACACCCATAGGTGCCATGGCGATAGAATACCCTCCACAAATACCGTGTGTGTGTGTGTGTGTGTGTGTGTGTGTGTGTGTGTGTGTGTGTGTGTGTGTGTGTGTGTGTGTCTTGTGGGATCAGAGGCAGGGAAGCAAAAAAGCAGCTGCTACCCTTCACTGTCAGACAAACAGATAGACTGATGAGTGCTGTCAGTTAACTATACACTGATGCTAATGCTACAAATGCACTGTCGCTAATGCTAGAGATGATACCCTGATGCTAATGCTAGAGAAGATACACTGTTGCTAATGATTACTGTTGATTATGCTTGAGAAGATACACATTGCTAATACCACAGATACACCATTGCTAATGCTACACATTCATTAGTGCTGTAGGTACTGTGAAGTTAATAATACAGATACACTGATGCCAATACATTGATAGTACACTATACTCGAATACAATGTCCTGAAAATATAAAAATTGGGAATATAGCATCCTGGAAATGTTTAAGCTGAGAACCAAAGAGTGTGTGATTGTATTATACATTTAGAAAAATGTCATGATCCATCCATTCTTGTTGGATGAATATCTGTGTATCAAAGTGGAAAACTCAAAATGTTTTGGACACACACACACACACACACACACACACACACACACACACACACACACACACACACACACAGATGGCAGAATGCCAGGTGATTGTCCTGGAGGTACTCACTCATGGACTTTATTTGTCTTACTCTGTGACACAGTTAATTTATGATTTTATTGAATTTTATATATTTTTGTGGCAGTGGGGCCTTGATCGAACATCAGCTGTGGGCAGTGAGGTGTCAGGTGGAATCGGCAGGTAACACATAATAAGTCTCACCTGTGTCTAATCACTGGCAATCCACTAATCTGTGTTTTTTGCAGAGAAGCTAGTGAGCATCGAGATAGAGAACTAGTAGAGTGCCATGGGTACATGTGTACATGTGTGTGAAGCATTAGAAAGAAAGAAAGAAAGAAAGAAAGAAAGAAAGAAAGAAAGAAAGAAAGAAAGAAAGAAAGAAAGAAAGAAAGAAAGAAAGAAAGAACACACTTTATTTATCACACATACACTTAAGCACAGTGAAATTCCTCTGCTGCATTTAACCCATCTGAAGCAGTGAATACACACATGCACATACACATACCCAGAGCAGTGGGCAGCCATGCTACAGTGCCTGGGGAGCATTTGGGGGTTAGGTGCCTTGCTCAAGGGCACTTCAGCCCATGGCTGCCCCATGTTAACCTAACTGCATGTCTTTGAACTGTAAGGGAAACCAGAGCACCTGGAGGAAACCCACACAGACATGGGGAGAACATGCAAACTCTACACAGAAAGGCCTCCATCAGCTGCTGGGCTCAAACCCAGAACCTTCTTGCTGTGAGGTGACAGTGCTAACCACTATACCACCATGCTGCCCCGAAAGATAGCTGTAAAGTTCATATTATAATAATAAACTCATCAAGATGTTGCAAGTCTGTCTCCTGGTTGCTCATTTTCCCAAGAACCATGAGAGTGTTACTTTACTGCCAAAACCTGGGAACATAAGGAAGAAGTGTTGTTATGAAGTCCTCACTTGTCACTGGGCTCATCCAGATCCACTGATACCAACATAAGGACATCATCAAGCTATGCATGTAGCAGAAGCAAAGATTCCAGGCTCTGCTACATGCACAGGTGGAATACTGGCAGGTGTTCGGGAGCTTGATCCAGCTAATGGGTACTCCAGCAGCAGCCCCAGCAGCCAAAGTGGACCTGCACCATCTCAGGCTTGTGAAGATAAGTCCACATGATAACACTGGGGCACCTTCATTGAACTCTATGAGTGAGGGGAGGGCTCTGCCCCTCCACTGTCCACTGGGATTTCCTTTTGGAATTTCCTGTTGGGGCAGTCACATGATGAGACCCTAAGACACTGTGGAAATGACCCAGTTCCTGGTCCTGAAGAGCCATAGGGAACTTTAGTTCCATGCAGTTCATCATAAACCCATGGCAGGGGATTTCAGACAGGATATAACACTGAACCATCTCATGGCCCATTTCTATTGGCCAGGCATTCATGGTGATGTTCACTGGTGGTGCATGGCATGTTGCAAATGTCAGCTGGTGAATCCTCTGGCCACCCCAAAAGTGCCATTACACCCTTTACCATTGATCGAGAAGCCTTTCAATGAGATGCCCTTATGCAGCGCAATACCCAGAAGCCGTGCCTCCATGCAACATTTCTGCATGCAGTGTTGTGAAGGCATTCTTTTGTGTTATCTCCCAATATGGGATCCTGACTGATCAAGGTCATAGTAAACTGTGGGTGGTAAAAGAGAGCAACTGGACTTGCTTGAAGATTCTTGAAGATGTTTCACCTCTCATCCAAAAGGCTTCTTCAGTTCTATCTGACTAATAGGGAGTACCAGGTATTTATCCTCTCATGGATGAAAGGGAATCCTAAGGTGTTGTTGAGTCATCCTGTTTGGGGAAACAAAAAACCTGCTTCACAAGTGCATGGCTCAACACAGGAGAGCTAGTTCCTCAGGCCAGGACTCTGTTGTCTATCTTCATCTTAACAACAAAGGACACTCATTTCAGGATTGCAATGTATGCATTTTAGCCAGAGAGGATCGGTGGTATGAGTGAAGAGTTAAAGAAGCCATTTTTGTCAATCTGGAACAGCCATCACTGAACAGAGGTGGTGGTCTAAGACACCATTTATCAGCCACCTACAATGCAGTCCTTGACACACTTCCCAGACATTTGAATGCACACCAAAACCCAGCTGTTTTCAGTGACTCACAGGAGGACAGAGAGAACCAACAACCCATTGATCACCCCAATGACTCTCTAGGTCATTCACACCCAGCCCCCAGTGACCCACACCAACAGGATGACTCAACAACACCTTAGGATTGCCTTTCATCCATGAGAGGATAAATACCTGATACTCCCTATTAGTCAGACAGAACTGAAGAAGCCTTTCGGATGAGAGGTGAAACATCTTCAAGAATCTTCAAGCAAGTCCAGTTGCTCTCTTTTACCACCCACAGATAGAGATGATGCACTTCAAATATACCACCTCAATCTCTTGAAACTATGGAGAGAGACAGTTCCTGTGGCTTTCGTAGTGGTGATTCCCAGGATGGAAGAGCTGGGACTGGATGTAAGTTTTAAAAGTGCAGACCCAATTCACCCCAGACCCCTGTGGATACCACCTCTCTCAATCCCAGAGATCACAGGTTGTGAGGTTGCATGAGGAATGCTCCAATGTGTTTTGACCTCTACCTGGTTACACTAACCTTATAGAGCACCACATTGATACTCCTCCAAGGGCGGTGGTATGCAGCCACACAGATCAGTTACCTGAACACAAAAATATGTGTTTCAAGATGAACTCAAGGCTGTGTTAGAATAGAATAGAATAGAATAGAATAGAATAGAATAGAATGCCTTTATTGTCACTATACACATGTACAATGAGATTAAAGCATCTCCAATAACAGTGCAAACAGCATGTAGAGAGAGAGAGAGAGGAAGGGGGAAAAAAGGGGGGTGTAAGGGGGGGTAAGGTGCACAGTCTGAGGTGTGTGTGTTGTGTTACACATTATGGAGTGAGGTATTGCACATATACCATAGAGTATTGCACAGAGACAGTCACATTATAAATTATTGCACGAGAGAGTCACATTATAAGATAAAATATTACACATTATGAAGTATTGCAAGGTAAGGCAAGGTTTGACATGGATAATCAAAGAGTCACACAACAATTGGAGCAGCCTGGTAGCCTTGGTGCCCAAGACCGTCAAATTGGTCCATTTCTGTATGGACTTCAGAAAAGTCAATGTGGTGTCCAGATTTGACACACATCCAATGCCTTGCATTAATGAACTGCTTGAGGTGTGGCTCTTTTTTTGGACACTGGATTTGATGAAGGAATATAGACCCTTTTCACTCACGTGACCTTCGTAAACGCGACCGCCATTTTGGACATGAAGAAATAACACTTTATGACACAGACCCTTTTGGCTCTCGCTCATCTAGCTGCTACAATGACTGCTTAGACTGCAACAATAATACCTAACACACATTTAAATATCCGTCGTAAAGACGTGAAACTCGTCGAGTGACGAGTGTGTTCATTGATAAGCTAACACAATCTAAAAGTAGACATACCATCACACTGCCCTGGCGCTGTGTACAGTTTACCTTCTATGGTTTGTGCACTCACTATTTGACATTACTTTCTCCAACCCAGTGTTCAAACTATGCCGATATTTTTTGGGGGGTCCCTTTTTTCCCTTGGGGGGTGCTTGCGCTTGCGCTTGTCTCAGAGCGCGGATCTCCAAACACATGAGAAGCCTATCTTATGCACATATCACGCGGACTCCACACCTCCACACACGCATCGCGTCTGAAGGCATAACTCATCAGGGGAAATCGTGTCCGCATTGGCATGTTCAAAAAACAACCTCGCGTCAACAATGATACCACATGCAAGAAAAAAAAACAGTCAGGCTACTCAACACATCTGATCCACAGCAGCACCAAAGCATCACTGGAAATCATGTCAACAACCAAGCTTCCATTTCAACACGCGTCAACAAACAAATGGCACCACAAACATGAATGCATCGGTCAGGCTACCGATTCCAAACCCACAGCAGACGAATAATTAAATGCATCTTACCTTAAAGCAGAATCGACCACAAAGTAAGTCTGTTGGCACTGTTGGCACACTTCCTTTCTACTAGTTTGTGTCTCCAACCTGGCAGCAGCAGTCGTTGTCATATCGGTTTATTTTATCTTTGATGTAAACACAACACTTCGGATATGCAAATGCTTCCTGTTACACACAATTGCTATGTCAATAAACATCATTTTGCCAATATTTTAGAGACCATCCATCTTCTCCGTCGGTCAGCATCTGTCGGGATCCGATAAAATGATAAATCTTGCCTTGTGTGTTGATGGTTACTACATCCAGGTGCACAACAATATAATGGCATGATGGAAGTCTTGCTGAAAGTAAAAACTTTCTTTGATGGCTATATTCCTTTCGATGATTCACCGTCGTTCCTCGTTGTTGGCTGTGGTAGACTACTGGTAGTTCATGTCCAAAATGGCGGCCCCGTTTGTCGTGACGTCACGTGAAATGGGTCTATAGGCAGATTCCCTTGACTCCAGTGTTCCAAGAAAAAACAGCCTATTCCACTCTGTTTGGTTAACACCAGTGTAATAATTTCCCTGAAGTGGGTGGAGTACAGAAGTATGGCAGGCGGGAGATAATGTTCACAACTGTTTATTGACAGTTGTTCAGCTTAACTCTAGGACATGCACGTGTATACACACACACACACACACACACACACACACACAGTTGTGTTCGGGTCCCAGGCACACTTCTCTGCTCTCCTACTCCTTTTATGCTCCCCCATCACTGCAACAAACACACACACATTAATTGACAACAGGTGTAATGACTTGGCCACTCACCTTCCCCGACCTTGCCCTCCATTCACAAACTGATGCTTGGCCACACCCCCACTGCTACATACCCCTACCACCTGACTCAGGCCGGGGAGCCATCTGGCCTGCAGTGGACTCTCCCCCCGCCAGGACAGGAAGTCCGCCACCACCATCTGTGCCCCAGGCCTGTGGACCACCTCGAATTTAAATGGCTGGAGGGCAAGATACCAATGGGTGATCCACGCGTTGGCGTCCTTCATGCGGTGGAGCCACTGGAGGGGCGCATGGTCTGAACAGAGGGTGAAAGGTAGTATCGGAGGGTGAGGACCACCCACTTGATGGCCAGACACTCCTTTTTGATAGTGCTGTACTTGCTTTGACACATCGAAAGCTTGCGGCTAATGTACAGCATGGGACGTTCCTCACCCTTCGTCTTCTGGGACAGAACAGCCCCCAGCCCTCTGTCTGATGTGTCTGTCTATAAAACAAAGGGAAGAGAGAAGTCAGGGGACTGTAAAAGTGGCCCACACACATTGCAGCTTTTACCTTAGAGAAAGCCTGTTGGCACTGCTCTGTCCACTGGACCGGATCTGGTGCTCCCTTTTAATGAGATCAGTCGGCAGGTTGGTGACATCCAAATAATTAGGTATGAATCTATGATAGTAGCCAGCCAACCCTAGGAACTGTCTCACCCCCTTTTTGGTCTTGGGATTCAGACAGGCCACAATCACGGCAGTCTTGTTAATTTGGGGACGTGCCTCCCCATGACCCAAGTGGAAACCCAGATACCATACTTCCACCTGCCCAATTACACACTTTTTCAGGTTAGCTGTGAGGCCTGCATGCCTCAAGAAAGAAGAAAGAAGAACGCAGCTGCCTGAAAGGATTTTAATGAAGATTTAAAGATTTCGAGGGAGATAGTGAGACCATCTTTCCTCCATTTTCTTTCAGCTCTCCAGCAGGCCTGCCTAAAGCCTAGGTCACAACCGGACATACGATTTTTTGGCCATGCGATTTTTGGCATTTCCCAAATCGTTGCATTTTTTTTGTTCGTGGAGAAAGATGCACGTTGGCTGTAAGGTTGTCTTGCAACCTGAAAAAAACGTACGTGCCCGTAGAGTTTGTTTGACATGACAAAGAACCTCTGCGGCCGGTCTGCGGCCAGTGTACGGCTTGAAAATCAGCACATCACACGCGCGCCCTCCATGCATTTCACGCACGCCCTCCGTGAGTTTCTTGCGTTTTTTGCACGTAGACCGGCTGTAGGAGCACGTTTGGCCGGTTGTGACCTAGGCTTAAGAGAGCGGGTAGCTTCATCTATTCTGACCTGAGATTTGAAATGTGGTCGTCTATAACTAAGAGGAGCCACTAAATCAAGAATAGATGTGCAGGAGGAATGAAATAAAGCAATCAGTTCATCTGGGCAAGATGAGGCAGATGCAGCTGTAGACAAAGTAGTAGCAACAGCCTTACTGAGAAAACAGTCTGAGAACTGAGCTGTAGTGAGTGAGTTTATGCGTCTAGAGTAGTGACCAAAAACTCTGACGGTCTGCACAGGATTGGGAAGGATTGTGTTGAATAGGATAGGTGTGTGATCAGAGAAAGTAGCCTTCTCAATAATAATGTTATCTACAGTGAAACCATATGACAAAATGAGGTCAAGGGTGTGACCCAGTGTATGGGTGGGTTGATCTATGTGTTGAGTGAAGCCAAAAGAGTCCAATACATCACAGAATTCCCTTACTAAGGGTTTATCTGGGCAGCAAACATGAATATTAAAATCACCCAATATTAATAACCGGTCATGCACTGACACATAATAAGAAAGAAAGCCTGAGAATTCAGCAATAAAATCTATATCTGGCTTTGGGGGTCTGTATATCAATACACACACCAACGGGTTAGTTTTAGATTCCACTGTTATGAACTGATATTCAAAAGTAGAAAATGCCTCTACAGGAAGCGATTGTATTTTGAAGACATTTTTGTAAACATGAGCTACTCCGCCTCCTCTTCCAATGCACCTAGGAGTGCTAATGAAGGAACAATTTGTAGCACACAGTTCGCCAAAGGCAGAAAACTCACCAACTCCAGCAGCGATCTAGGTCTCAGTTAGGAACAGTAAGTCCAGATCATGATGGGAGAAAAAGTCATTCAGTATAAAAGTTTTGTTCACCACCGACCTGCTGTTGACTAGCACCATCCTAGCCACAGAATGAGCCACGTCGTGAAGACAACGAGAGTATCCCAACTTATGAATGTTCCAAAGATTTACCCAGCCACTGCGGATGAGTGGCCTCGGATGAGCAGAGCTGTCGAGCATAGAACGTGGCCTTGATCAAACTGGGCTGTCAGGCGTCAGGGTAGTCAGTGGAGCAATGGAGACATGGCAAGAGTAATTCTGGTCCCACGAACGCCAGATCAGGAAGAGATCATCCCACCCCATGTGCCCTGATTGTGAGAAGGCAGAACTTGCCCAGCTCCTGATCTTCACCCAAAAACCTCCGCGTTTGCCCCGGCACTTGCGACACTTCTTGCGGTGGACAGTGCAACAGGGAAGCCGGCGAATGCACTCTGTGGGAAGGTGAGCAAATGTATGATGATGCCAATTGTGAGCGGCAGGATTACCACTGGTGAAAAATTCTAGGGAGTCCTTAATATGTAGCAGTGTCTGGCGATCATAAATCCGAAAAGCAGTGGAGTATTTCCAGTGCAGCAGGGAGAGGAGCAGGTAAAGACAAAACAACGATTGGACAGGTAAGAGCTCACGGAGCAGATGGCAGGCCGACAAACACACTGGCACCATCTTGATTCTAGTCCACACAGAACCGGACCGACCCATCAGTCTTGGGAACCAGGACCACTGGGCTACTCCAGTCACTGTGGGACTCCTCAATTATGCCCATTTCAAGCATCGCCTCAAGTTCATCCCAAACCACCTTTTTCTTGTGTTCGGGCAAGTGGTAAGGGTGGCTACACACCACCACCCCTGGGGGCATCTCAGTGTAGTGTTCTATGAGGTGGGTGCGGCCAGGCAGGGGTGAGAACATGTCAGAAAATTCCTTTTGCAACTTGGCCACCTCCATGAGTTAGGCCAGTGAGAGCTGGTCTTCACAAGGGACCAGAGTGGCTTGAGATTTTTTTTTTAACCTTTGGCCCCAGCTCCACCTTCTCCGGGACTACTGATGCCAACGCCATGGGGACCCCTTCGTTCCAACATTTTAACGGGTTGAGGTGGTAAATTTGCAATGCCCCACCCCTATCTGTTCGCCTCACCTCATAGTCAACGTCCCTGACTTGCCATGTGACCTTGAAGGGCTCTTGCCACTTGGCAATTAATTTGGAGCTCGACATGGGCAATAATACAAGCACTTTGTCTCCTGGTGTGAGCTCTCTAAGGCACATGTCACTGTTGTACAGCTGGATTTGATGTTCTTGTGCCTGCCGTAAATTCTCCTGGGTTAAGTGCGTGAGGGTGTGGAGTTTTGCATGCAGGTTGAGAATGTATTGAATTTTGTTCTTGCTAGGCAAAGGTAGCCTGGGCCCGCCCATCCTAAGTGTGATGCAACACGGGGGGCTGTTGCGAACTTAGTCTGGCAAAGCAAGCTATCTCCAGCTCTTCCAAGCTCCCGAAAAATCGGGAGCCAATCAACTTTGAGCATCTCCAACGGCCCTGGGTAGAGGCGTGTTCAAGGCAGTGACATAGTAGAACTGTGACTGGAAGCCATAGATTGTTTACAGAATCTATGCCGGAAGCGCTTCATTCACTAGAAACATTACAAACATGGAGCAGCGGCAAGCCTTTGACACAGCGGTAGATGCTGTATTGAAAGCATTCAACGGGAAGTTCTCATTGAAAACGGAGCAAAGAGCAGCCCTGGAGGTATTTATTGAAAGGAAGGATGTTTTCGCCTTGCTCCCAACCGGCTTCGGTAAGAGTTTAATCTACCAGTTAGCCCCGCTGGTAGCCAAATCAATGGGCCTCAGCGAGAATCCTATCGTTGTGGTTGTCTCACCTTTGATCGCGCTATTATCGTCCTCTTCCTCTTCAGCTCCTCCTTCTTCTTCCTGTTACTCAAGCAGTTTCCGTTGCGTCACATACATCAGAGGAAAGAGTGATGTGATTGGTTTAAGCTTCGTCACAGCCTTTTCTGGCTTCGACCAGTAGCAAACTGAGGCATTTCAGGGAGGCGGGTCAACCACTCGCTTTGGGAAATGGTTGGGCTTAATATCTATGCCAGACCAATGCTCGCAGAGCTTTGAAGTTGCGTTAGCCAGACTAAGTCAAAGGTTCCTCCTCCCAATTTTCTCATAGTGTGTCCAAAATGCCACGCAGCTTATGCCCATATAATAACTCAAATGGTGAAAAACCCGTGGAGTCTTGTGGAACCTCTTGTACTGCAAATAACAGGGGCTCAAGCCAATTATCCCAATTACATGCATCCTCACTTATAAATTTCCAAATTTAGTTTTTGAGTGTTTGATTTAACTGTTCCACTAAGCCATCCATTTGTGGGTGATAGACACTGGTGCAGATAGACTTAATTCCCAATAACCCATACAGTTCACGCAGTGTGCATGACATAAATGTAGTGCCTTGGTCTGTCAGGATTTCTTTTGGAATCTCGACCTGGGAGATAATATGGAAGAACGCTTCCACAATACTGTGTGCTGAGATATTGCAGAGAGGCACCGCTTCTGGATATTGCGTTGCATAGTCCACCAGAACTAAAATAAAGTGATATCCCCATGCTGACTGATCTAATGGCCTGACAAGATCCATACCAATTCTCTCAAAAGGGGTCTTGATTAGAGGGAGAGGGCACAAAGGCACTTTTGGAGTGGCCACAGGATTTACTAATTGGCATTCATGGCATGCCACACACCACTGACAGACATCCCCACAAATCCCTGGCCAATAGAACCAGGCCATTATTTGGGCTAGTGTTTTATCCTGCCCTAAGTGTCCGGCCATGTAATGAAAGTGAGCCGTATGAAATATGAGTTCCCTATGGCTGTTTGGGATTAACACCTGGGTTATTTGTTCACCAGTTTGAGTGTCCTGCATCACTCAGTACAACCTATCCTTAATAATAGCGAAATAGGGGAAGGCTGGTGTTGCACTTGGCTGGAGAGTTTGACCATGGATTAGTCTCCCTTGGTCAAACCTATGATGCAGAGTCTTGTCTCACGACTGCTATAATGGGAAATCCTCAAGGAAATCCCCGAGAGAGGGAGGAGGGGCAGGGTGCTCCTCATTCCTCATATCACCCTGACACTGTACTGATGTAGACAGCTCTGTAACAACTTCCTCAATCAATGCCACACCGGGATCTTCCCATGATGTACTAATGCAGGACCCACCTCTTACTATGTGTTCCATCAGTTCTTTAAACCCTGGCCAATCAGTCCCCAAAATCAGTGAGTGGGTGAGACGAGGATTAACCACTGCCTTTATTCTATGCTTTTCTCCCTGAAATAGAATGTGGATGGACATTAATGGGTAGTTGTGAACATCTCTGTGGACACACAGCACCTTCACCATTTGTGCTCTCCCCAATGCCTCACCTTGCACCAGGCTTTGGTGGATTGAGGTCTGGTTACAGCCGGAATCCACCAAGGCATGATACGTATCCCCTTTTACACTTTCCGGTATACGATACGCCCCAGCCCGACTGAGGGCAGTCTCTGGCGTGTCGGGGATCCGGACGACTGCGCCCACCTCCATCGCGGAGTGCTGACTCTGAAGATGTCCCAGTGCCCTGCAGCGCCAGCACACCAGCCCAGGGTCTCCCTCTGCACCGGTGTTATGGGCGTCACTCACCTGAAGGGGAGACGACACAGACACGGAAGGGGAAAATGGGAGGACACCACAGGTGCATCAGGCTGGCTGGGAGGGAACCAGCCCACACCTCCACGGTGGAGGAACAGGGCAGGGAAGGGAAGAAGAGAGGGGGAAGAAGAGAAAAAAGGAGAAGAGGTGACATGTCCTCCTGCTGTTGGAACTGCTGCCAGGTGGTCCTCCGCCAGTTCGATGGCTTGTTCCAGCAACGCCGGGCAATGACACTGGACCCACTCTGCCATTCCTCCAGGAAATCAAGCGATAAACTGATCCAGTGTCACCAGGTCGATGATTCCCTCTGTGTTGCGGTCATCTGCCCTCAGCCACCACCAGCAGGGATCCCAGAGCTGTTGGCTGAACATGAACAGCTGCTGACCTCCTCCAACTTCAGCATCTGGAAGTGCTGACACTGTTGTTCTGGAGAGTGGCCAACACGCTGTAGAACAGCTTGCTTCAAGTCGGCATATATTAGCTGGCTGTCACCGAGGAGCTGCAGCATGGCGAGCTGTGCCTTGCCAGTCAACAGCAGAAGTAGGCACGCTGGGCACTGCTCAACCGGCCACCCCATGCTTCAGCTGCTTGCTCAAAGAGTTCTAGGAAGGCTTCTGGATCATCATGCAGGCCCATCTCATTAGGGTGAGGTGGAGAGGGTCCGCTGTGGTGGCAGTCCAGGGCCCTGCCGACGCAAACAGGTGCCAGAATGTCTGGCGATCTTCCTGTTGGGCCAGCACCAAGGCTTCGAAGCGTTGTTCCTGCTTCTTCTGGAGGGTGGTCAGCACTTGATGCTGGTTCTGCTGAGTGGTAGTGGGGGCATGGATGAGGTCCTTGAACAGCGAGGACTCCATGGGGTTGGCTCCCTTCAGTACTGCCAGGTTTCAGCACCACTGTAATAATTTCCCTGATGTGGGTGGAGTACAGAAGTACGGCAGGTGGGAGATAATGTTCACAACTATTTATTGACAGCTTTTCAGCTTAACTCTAGGACATGCATGTGTATACACACACACACACACACACACACACACACACACACACACACACACATTAATTGACAACAGGTGTAACAACTTGGCCACTCACCTTCCCTGACCCTGCCCTCCATTCACAAACTGATGCTTGGCCATGCCCCCGCTGCCACAACTAGTTTGTCACCCTTCCATTTTGGTTGTTTGGAACCACAGTGATGTTTCAATGTCTCATGTCTCCTTGCCCACACAGTGCATTATGCCACTGCAAACTTAGATGATATAATCATTTAGAGTAATGTTTGGCAGCAGCATCTCCAATATCTGAGGGTTGTCCTGAGATCCATGAAATGAGAGGGACTCACAGCAAATCCAAAGAAGTGTAAAATTCGACAGGTGTCTGGCCTTCCACTTGTGTCATCGACAGGTGCATCCCCAAATTGGTAAGACAGCAGCAATTGTGATTTGCCTGAGACCCAAGACCAAAAAAGGGGTGAGGCAGTTCCTGAGGCTAGCTGGCTATTATAGATGGTTTGCACCTAGTTTTTCAGACATCATCAGCCTGTTCACTGACCTCACTAAAAGGGGTGCCTGATCAGGTTCAGTAGATGGAGCCATGTGAACAGGCATTCTGCCAGGTAAAGATGCTTTTGTGTGAGGGTTGCATTCACTGTTGCATTCACTTGACTTTCTACCCCTTTTGTCTAATAGACCGACATGTCAGACACAGGGTTGAGGGTATTTTTCTCCCAGGTGGTGGAGGGGGAGGAACATCCCATGTTGTACATCAGCTGCAAGCTCTCAGTCCGGGAGCGTAAGTATAGAATGATTGAGAAAGAGTGTCTGGTCATCGAATGGATAGTCATACTCTGGTACTTCCTACTGGGACACCCATTTACTCTCTGTTCTGACCAGGCCCCACTCCAGTGGCTCCACCACATGAAGGGTGCCAACACACCAATCACTTGATGGTATCTGGCACTTTAGCATTTTCTTTTGAGGTGGTCCACAGGCTGCGGATGCAGATGGTGGTACAGTGTCTTGCAAAAGTATTCATCCCCCTTCATGTTTGTCCTGTTTTGTCACATTACAAGCTGGAATTAAAATGGATTTTTGGGGAGTTAGCACTATTTGATTTACACAACATGCCGACCACTTTAAAGGTGAAAATTGTTGTTTTATTGTGACACAAAAATAATTAAGATGAAAAAACAGAAATATGGAGTGTGCATAGGTATTCACCCCCTCATAGTCATACTTTGTAGACAGAGGTGGGTAGAGTAGCCAAAAATTGTACTCAAGTAAGAGTATTGTTACTTTAGAATAATATTACTCAAGTAAAAGTAAAAAGTAGTCATCCAATTAATTACTTCAGTAAGAGTAAAAAGTACTAAGTGAAAAAACTACTTAAGTACTGAGTAACTGCTGAGTAACTTTTGTTTATTGATCAGGATGTCATAACAGGCAGAGATTTCATATATATTTCACACAAACTGTGTGTGTGTAGTTCTGTGTATTAACAATAACAACAAGAAGCTCAAGGGAGTCTGCACATAAACCATAACACTGTGTGTGTGTGTGTGTGTGTGTGTGTGTGTGTGTGTGTGTGTGTGTGTGTGTGTGTGTCCGCGCGTGCACGTTCACTCCATGAAGTGACTGTTCAGCTTTAACAGCAGCTGGCTCTCAATTTTGCACTGTGAAGCTGTGACCTTTTAGCCGTGAACAGGTGAAAACAATAATAAATTAAATATTAATTAATTAAATCTTTACAAAGTAACATAATAACAAAACAATGGGTAGAAGTTACAAAGAAAAAGAAGAAAAAGGCAGTCTGCACATCAACCATAACACTGTGTGTGCGCGCGTGCATGTTCACTCCGTGAAGTGACTGTTCAGCTTTAACAGCAGCTGAACATCACACATAATATCTCCTCGTATGAAAAAGACTGGAAATAATCCTGTAAGATGCGATCAACGATGTTAATCCTTTCATCTCCCAAAAAGTTGTTTACTGGATCCATCTCGCAGAGGAGTTAGCAAGTGGAAGTAACAAGCAGAAAGTTTGCTAACTAGCTGCCAGTGCCCAGCTTGGCTGGGTGGTGGTGGGGATTGCTAGCAAGCGGTCAAGCTAACAAGCTAATGCCCTTCCTTTTGTGAACAAGCACTTGTAGACAAATAATAAAACAAATCTCACAGAAAAAAAAACACCTAAAGTCTTCACAAATTCCTCTAATCCACAACAAATACAGTAACTTGAAAAATGGAGGTTTCACAAACAATATGTTATGCGTTCTGTTATTTAGTAAGTTTTCACCAGTCTTCCATTCCCAGTTTTTGACCAGAGCCGTGTACAATTGTAACGCTATTGAGGAGCTGACATTAGGCGAGCAACCTTATTTTCATGAGCATTTTTTGGTTTCACATCAATAAAAAGTGATTATTAGGAAGATTTTTTGTAGTTTTATTTCTTGGTTCTCTGGTGTGTGTGCATGTGTGTGTGTGTGTGTGTGTGTGTGTGTGTGTGTGTGTGTGTGTGTGTTATCTTGCCGTCTGAGGCCGCAGTGTGTCAATACATTTCCACAAAACAATGTATTTTACAGTTATTTATGATGTTACAACAGGGCTAACGTCTGCCTACGAAGACAGCCAAAAGCACATAGCCTACTTTCCTCAAATTCGATGTTGAGTTTTTATAAGCTGAAACGTCCACTGGTTTGGGGAGACACATCTGACACCGCATAACATAACTATTATTTTTTGTTGTTTGGAGAGCAAACATGGTTTGTATGTGTGGCCAGGGGTGTGCCTCTTCGGTTTGATGAGAAACGCTGGCTGCTGTCTCTGCCATTTTTCTTCTGCTTCCGTGCTCTTTTCCACCTGGACTGCTCTTGCCGCGGGAATTTTGTGTGCAGACGCGCGCGGCGGCTTGGCTCTGTTTGGTTGGCGAAACGGAGTTAAACCATAGCTCCTCCCACTATGGCTCTGGCTGCTACGTTTGATCAGTGAGATGCTGTCACATGACAGAGCCTCTGCTGGAAGTCTTGACAAAACATAAACAAACAGACCACGCATCGCACGGATCAATAAAAATAAAGTAGCGAGTAATGAGCAGAATATAGCCCAATGTAACGGAGTAAAAGTACCGCTTCTCCTTCACAAATATACTCAAGTAAAAGTAAAATGTATGCTGCATTAAAACTACTCTTACAAGTACAATTCATCCAAAAAGTTACTCAAGTAAATGTAACAGAGTAAATGTAACGCGTTACTACCCACCTCTGTTTGTAGAGACACATTTTGCTGCAAATCCAGCTGCAAGTCTCTTGGGGTATGTCTCTATTAGCTTAGCACATCTAGCCACTGGGATTTTTGCCCATTCCTCAAGGCTCCAACTCCTTCAAGTTAGAGGGTTACATTGGTGCACAGCAATCTTCAAGTTATGCCACAGATTCTCAATTTGATTGAGGTCTGGGCTTTGATTAGGCCATTCCAAGACATTTAAATGTTTCCTTTAAATCACTCCAGTGTAGCTTTAGCAGGAAGTTTAGGGTCATTGTCTTGCTGGAATGTTAACCTTCATCCCAGTCTTAAACCTCTGGCTGACTCAAACAGGTTTTCTTCCAGAATTGCCCTGTATTTAGTGCCATCCATCTTTCCTTCAGTCCTGACCAGCTTTCCTGTCCCTGCAGATGAAAAATATCCTCACAGCATGACGCTGCCACCACCATTCTTCACTGTAGGAATGGTGTTCTCAGAGTTTTGGGTTTGTGCTACACATGGCATTTCCCATGATGGCCAAAAAGATCAATTTTAGTCTCATTTGACCAGAGAATCTTCTTCCATGTATTTGGGGAGTCTACTACATGCTGTTGGGCAAACTCCAAACTGTTCTTATTTTTTTCTTTTTTCTGGCCATGCTTCCATAAAGCCCTGCTCTGTGGAGTGTATGGCTTAAAGTGGCCCTATGGACAGTTACTCCCATCTCTGCTGTGGATCTTTGCAGCTCCTTCAGTGTTATCTTTACCATTTTTGTTGCATCTCTGATTAATACCCTCCTTGCCCGGTCTGTGAGTTTTGGTGGGTGGCCTTCTCTTGTCAGGTTTGTAGTGGTGCCATATTCATTCCATTTTGCTATAATGGTTTTCATGGTTGAACCAACTCTTATTTAGGGCTTTCATACAAAAGGGGATTAATACCTATGCACGCTCCAGATTTCTGTTTTTTTTTTCCATCTTAATTATTGTTTATGCCACAATAAAACAACAATTTTCACCTTTAAAGTTGTAGGCATGTTGTGTAAATCAAATGGTGCTAACCCCCCCCCCCCCCCCAATCCATTTTAATTCCAGCTTGTAATGCAACAAAACAGGACAAACACCAAGGGGGATGAATACTTTTGCAAGACACTGTAGCAGATTATCTCTCCTGCAGGCCAGACAGTTCCCCTGCCTGAGTCAGGTGGTGGCAAAATCAAGCATCAGCTGTGGATGGTGAGGAGTCATGTAGAACCAGCAGTTAACATATGATCAGTGTTGGGCACGTTACTTTCAAAAAGTAATTAGTTATAGTTACTAGTTAACTTTTCCCAAAAAGTAACTGAGTTAGTAACGGAGTTACTTTGTCATAAAAGTAACTAATTACCAGGGAAAGTAATTATTCCGTTACATTTTGTTCCCCCTCAAAAAAAATCAAATTCAATTAGTGTAATCATAATAAAAGTGAATGTTAAATGTGTTTAATGACTGAAATGGACACTTAACAGAACCAATTAGTAATGTTATCTACGCTATATTAATACTTTTGTGGGACAATGTGAGATAAGACATCTCATCTCATCTCATTATCTCTAGCCGCTTTATCCTTCTACAGGGTCGCAGGCAAGCTGGAGCCTATCCCAGCTGACTACGGGCGAAAGGCGGGGTACACCCTGGACAAGTCGCCAGGTCATCACAGGGCTGACACATAGACACAGACAACCATTCACACTCACATTCACACCTACGGTCAATTTAGAGTCACCAGTTAACCTAACCTGCATGTCTTTGGACTGTGGGGGAAACCGGAGCACCCGGAGGAAACCCACGCGGACACGGGGAGAACATGCAAACTCCACACAGAAAGGCCCTCGCCAGCCCCGGGGCTCGAACCCAGGACCTTCTTGCTGTGAGGCGACAGCGCTAACCACTACACCACCGTGCCGCCCGATAAGACATCTATCAAATTTAATATATTTTTGTAGTTATTAAAATGATGTTACTAATTACTGGCCACTGACGAGGACAAACGCTTTGTTCCTCGACATAATGTGCATTGCACGTAGACATTTTTGCCTTTTATTTCAAGTAATGAAAAGCAATGGCTGTATTTCCAATGTGAAAGCGCAGTGCTGGGCTGACCGCTCGCCATCACGTTGTCTTCTGATTGAAAGAGTGCGCAGTGCAGTAGGCGTGGCCTACCTACGTATGTTGTCCAAATCTACTCTGATTGGCTTACTGTGCCGTTGTCTTGTGTCTCCCCGCCCCACACGAAAGCAGAGTAAAGAAAGGCTGAACGAGCAGCGTGCCAGATGAGAACAGCTTTAATAAAGTAACGCATAGTATTTTATTGTAAGTAACGGGAACAGCGTTATAACGATGTAAAAAGTAATTAGTTAGATTACTCGTTACTAAAAAAAGTAACGCCGTTAGTAACGCCGTTTATTTCTAACGCCGTTATTCCCATCACTGCATATGATGAGTCTCTTCTGTGTCTAATCACCAGAAATCCAGTATGTGTGTTTCTTGTGTCCTTGCAGTGTAGTGTAGTGTAGTGTAGTTCCTGTTTTTGAATTGTTTGTCACAAATCTTTTTTCAGTGTCAGGTTTACTCTCCTCAATGAAGCACCCATGGACAAATCTGAAAGAACTCTGGTTATAGGAGACTATCTTATGGCACATGAAATTAACTAGGCCTTTAGGGGCACCAGCAGCTTTAGTCAGGTGTCCAGCAGGAGTCAGGGCACCAGACATAGCAGGTAATCTTTGGGTCCTAGGCAAGTATAGGTTTTCAAAGATAGTTATTCATGTAGCAGCTAATGGTATATGCCTTCCTCAGTCTGAGGTTACTAAGAGTAACTTTGTACAGGTGTTTAAATTAGCAAATGCAATGTCTGATACAGTATTATACTCTGGCCCGATCCTAATGTGGCATGTTGATGTAGCTTATAGCAGGTTATGGCCGCTGAACTGCTGGTTGTCCAGGTGGTGCTTTGAAAACAGTGTGGGCTTTATAGATAATTGGAATAGTTTTGAGGGCACTGTTGGCCTGTTAGGGTGGGATGGTATCCATCCCACTCAAGAAGGTGTTGCTCTCATTTTTTGCAACATAGCTCATAGTCTTAGACCAGGCCTAGTTAATTTGTGACCATTCAGAGCCAAGGCCAGGAAGCAGACAAAAAGGTTAAACCAACTTTCTGCTAGCTGCACAGAGTCATCACTCAGGTTCTACTATGCTGAGACTGTATTTGCTCCCTGTGCTATACAAAGAAGTAGAAATAATCAGAGAGTAGCACAGTTAACATAAAATTAGATCATGCTGAATGTACAGCCACTGCCAGCACCTTTGTATCATGTCTGCACCTGCTTGCACTCAAAACTCCACTTACCAGAATTCACAGTGGCCTTCAAATATGGCCATCACAGACAATGCCCCCCACTCTACACTTCATCGCTCACAGGCTCCTGAGTTTTAATCATTTGCACCTGTTCACAATCACCACAGCTCACTATTTAACAGAGGTGGAAAAACCCGGGTGCAGAAAGTAAAAACCCTGCCACATTTTTGCTCCAGCCAATTCAGTGAACCAGCTGATCCTAATTACCACATCCCCTAAGCCAGGTTAATGAGCTAATTGGTGAAATCACCTGTGTTGAGAGCACAGGCAGAAGGAAAACCGAAGCAGGACTTTTACTTTGTCAATCCAGTTTTTCCACCTCTGCTATTTAAGGACTTCAACTCTTACAGTTCATTGCAAAGTATATGCTCAATTTCTTGTGTCTGACTTTACCAAGCCTTTAGTTATTGCTCTGCTGAGTCTTTGTTTGTATTTTGGACTTTACCTTTTGACTTTGGCTCTGATATTTTGTTTGTTTGTGCCTCACCTGAACTTTGCCTGTTTTTTTGATGTGGTATTTTGCTTCACAATTTGGATCTGTTTGAGAGTCTGATCTTAATAAGCATTCTCTTCTGATTTTACATCTCTCTGTCACCTGCATATCTGACACTTTGATATAAAGGTAGGACTATTAAATATTAGATTTTTTTACATCAAAAACACTAATTGTTAATGAACTTATTATTGATCAGGAGTGTAATGTACTGTGTTTAGCAGAAATGTAGATTAAACCAAATGAGTTTGCAGTAGTAAATGAAGCTAGTCCTCCTGGATATGGGTATATGCACCAGCCTCGCCAAACTGGCAGAGGAGGAAGTGTCACAGTTATTTATAATGATTATTGAGGCATCACTCAAAAACCTGGTCATAAATTAAATGCATTTGAAGTGCTTTATATGAATGTCCTCAGTCCTGCGCGCTGTGGCACGTACACCTGAAGAACTCTCAGGTGCGCCCCAGGCTGTGTGCATGTCGAGCAGACTCTTGCATGTGCACCGTTAATGGCGCACACCTGAACATAATTAAGGAGCTATATGTGCACCTATATAAGTACTGTTTAGATGCACTATTGGTGCAAAGTATTATGCTACATCAGTATGCATTACCGAGCCTTGTTACCCATGTTTGATTTCCTGATTTCCTGATTCCTGTACCTGTTCCTCCTTCCCATTTTCTCATTGCTTGTGATTGTCCTGTTTGCACCTCGCCCGACCCTTTGTTTGTATTACATTTTGGATTTTGCCTGCCAATTAGGACTGTTTGCCTGTGTGTTTTTCAGCTTTGTAAATAAGCTGTTTCTGCACTTATGTGCCCCTCCTACCTCGTACCTGACAGAATACTTCACCAAACAATGGATGTAGCAGAAGTATTTCAAAATGCAATTCCATGCCACTTTTGGGTGTTCTTATCTCAGCCCCTCACCTCGTATTTCTAGCTGAGTTCTAACTGGAGTCCTCTGGCACCCTACTATGGAATATATCACCCTAGGGGATTCAGCCTGCAGTGTAATCTGTTCTACAAAGCCTTCAAAGAACCCAAGCCACCAGAACCGATCTGGGTGAGCCTCATGCTCACTTGGACAGCTGGATGAGCTCGCCGATGGGTGGAGTACCTCATCAGAGTAGAACACCTGTGCCTGTGGACCTCACAGACATTCTTAGCCATGCTTTAGTTCATCTTTGAATCTTTAGAAAAGGAGAACTCCCATTAAATTTTTTTGGGGGGTACGATCATGCCTGTGGCTGATGCAGCAGAGGAGGCCGGTGCTCCAGAGCTCCCTCCAGTGGCCAACGCAGTGGCAGCGGAGGAGGCTGGTGCTCCAGAGCTCCCTCCAGTGGCCAACACAGTGGCAGCAGAGGAGGCCGTTGTTCCAGAGCTCCCTCCAGTGGCCTTTGCAGAGACAGCAGAGGAAGCTGTTGCTCCAGAGCCCCTCTTATAGGCAGTCGTTCCAGAGCTGGTTTCTCAGCCAGAGCCAGCACCTGAACTGATGCCTGAACCAGAGCCTGCATCAGAATCTATACCTGAACCAGAACAAGCACCGGAACCAGAACCAGTGCCAGAGTTGGAGTCAGTTCCAGCATCAGTGCCAGAGCCAGCTCCAGTGTCAGAGCCAGAGTCTGAGTCAGCTCCAGTGCCAGAGCCAGTGCCAGCATCTGTTCCAGTGCCAGAGCCAATGCCAGCATCAGAGCCAGTCCCAGTTCCTGAACCAGTACCAGCACCAGAGTTGGAGTCAGAGGCAGGGCCAATGTGTGCTCCAGAACCAGTGCCAAAGTTAGTCAGCACCAGTGTCTGCTCCAGAACCATTGCCAGCACCAGAGTCGGAGTCAGTGCCAATGTCTGCTCCAGAACCAGCACCAGAGTCAGAGTCAGTGCCAGGGTCTATTCCAGAACCAGTGCCAGCTCCAGAGTTTGAGCCAATGCCAGAACTTGAGCCTGTTCCAGAACCAGTGTCTAAGGATGATGGAGCTGCCTCAGCTGGCAATGATGACATCATCATCCATCTGTCATCACCCAGCCATGAAGGTGTCATCGTCCTGCCACTGCCCAGCCATGAAGGCATCATTGTACCACTGCCACTTGGCCATGAAGAAGTTATCATCCCACCGCCACCTGGCCATGAAGACATTGTCATCATCCTGCTGCCAGGTCCTGACTAGAACCATAGCAATGCGCTGACAGAGCTCAAGCCCATGCCTGAGTCAAGTCCAGAGTCCAAGTCAAATCCAGGGTCCAAGTCATCTCCAGAGCATGAGCCTGAGTCCAGTCCAAAGCTCAAGTCATCTCCAGAGCTCAAGTCCAGCCCAGAGCTCGAGTACACTACCAGCCCTGAGTCCAAGCCAGATCCAGAGCTCAAGTGTGAGTCATCTCCTGAATTGGAGCCAGAGTCCAGCCCAGAGCTCAAGTCATCCCCAGAGCCCGAGTCCAGTCCAGAGCTTGAGTGCCTAGTCCAGTCCAGAGCTCAAGTCCTCTCCAGAGCTCAAGTCCAACACAGAGCTTGAGTTCACTTTCAGTCCTGGATCCAAGCCAAGTCCTGAGTTTGAGCATGCTTTCTGCCCAGAGCCCAAGTCCAGTCCAGAGCCAGAGTCATCTCCACAGCTCAAGCCCAAGTCCAGTACAGAGCTTGAGCCCAAGTCCAGTCCAGAACCAGAGTAATCTCCAGAGTTTTGTCCTGAGCCATCTCCAGAGCCCAAGACCAGTACAAGTCAGGAGTCTAAGTTTTGTCCTGAGCCTGAACCCAAGCCCACAATGAAGCCAAGAAGGATGGATTGTCACTCCCAGAGTGAGCTCTTTGTGTGTGTGGGGGTGTTCTGTCAGTCCTGTGCGCTGTGGCATGTGCACCTGAAGAACTCTCAGGTGTGCCCCAGGCTGCATGCATTGAGCAGACTCTTGCATGCGCGCCGTTAACGACACATACCTGAACAGAACACCGTCAGACCCCACAGAAGTTGATCAGGCAACTGAATGATTAGAGTCAATGTTCCATGATACTTTATATAATGCAGCTCCACTTAAAAGAAAAATTATTAAAGAGGAAAAAAATAGCACCCTGGGATTACTGTATGATTACATATGCACCTTAAAACAGACAACATGAAAATTAGAACATAAATGGTGTCAAACAAAACTGGTAGCATTTCACTTAGCATGGAAAGAGACCCTATTGAAGTATAGAAAAGCTCTTAGTGTTGCTAGACCAATGTATCTCTCCAACCTAATATAGGATAACAAAAATAATCCTAGATTCTTATTTAATACTGTTGCAAAATTAACAAGGAAAAAGACCACCACAGAAGGATGCACACCTTCAATATGTCATAATAAAGACTTCATGAATTTTTTCAGTGGCAAAATTAAAACTATCAGGCAAAAAATTCAAACTACTAATTTAAAGCCAAGCAATTTGATAAGTAACCCTTTGGATAACAATATAACTGTATCAGATCAGTGATTGGAATGTTTTACTTCCCTTAGAGAAACCAAACTGACTTCATTAATTTCTTCATCAAAATCTTCAACTTGTGTACTAGATCCCTTATCTACATGACTCTTCAAACAGATAATACCATAAGTAATCGAAGCTCTTCTAAAATAATGAATTCTTCCCTTAGGACTGGTTATGTATCTAAATAATTTAAACTAGCAGTTATCAAACCCCTGATGAAAAAAGCTGACCTAAACCCCTGTCAGCTGTTCAATGTCAAACTTCCCCTTTATCTCCAAGAGCCTAGAAAAGCTGTGACACAGCAGTTATGCTCATATCTACAAAGGAATAGAATCCATGGAATGTATCAGTCAGGATTTAGACTTCATCATAGCACAGAGACAGTACTGGTTAAAGTAGTAAAAGACCTACTGTTGACATCTGATCAGGGCTGTGTCTCCTTGCTTGTGTTGCTTGACTGTAGTGCAGCCTTTCACACCATTAATCATTCCATTCTCCTTGACAGACTAGAAAATGTCATTGGAGTTAAAGGAACTACAATCTCTTGTCTCAGGTCTTATATAGCTGATTGTCATCAGGTTGTTGATTTAAATGGTGACTTTTCTATGCATACTAAGGTAAAGTTTGGTATTCCACAAGGTTCTGTCTTCAGCCCACTGCTTTTTTTCTTTATATATTGCCGCTTTTCCACTACAAACGCGGCTGAGTTGGGCTGAGCCGTGCCGTGCTGAGTTGGGCTGAGTCGAGCTGAGCGGGGCTGTTGGAGTTGCATTTCGACTACAACCGCACTGAACCGTGCTGGCTGGAAGTAGGTGGACACATTGGGTGGAGTTAGCAAAAGTGGGTGGACGTCACGTGATGTCGTTAAGCAGCGCAAACAGTGACATCAGTGATCTTTTAAGTGGTAGTCTCACGACCCGAATAGTAAACAATAAACATGGAGGACATGGAGTTGTTAGTGTTGCTGGTCTTGGTGCTGTGGCTTGTTGTCACCGACAACGCCAACAGATACTGGCAAGAGCGTATAGATGAGGCGAGGCGCATAAGGCTTCAGAAATTCTCATAATTCGTAATTCTCCTTCTTACGGGTTTACGGTGTTTACAGATCCCAGCGTGCTCGCGGGGCGTGTGTAGGCATGTGAGGACACGCCTCCTCACCAATCAGTGCACAGGGGAGTGTCTGCTCATGCCCCCAGCCTCACTTGGCTCGGTTTGGCTCGCTTCAGCCCTACTCCAAAACCGTGCGAGTTTTAGGGGCTAAGCAGGGCTGAAGCGAGCTGAGTCGTGCCATTCTTTGGTAGTCGAAACGTGAGCCGTGTCGGGCTGAAGTGAGCTGAAGCGAGCTGAAGTGAGCTGAAAAAGGGTAGTGGAAAAGGGCCATATGTGACCCCTCACCGAATCCAGGGACACATGTCGGCCAAAACAAATCCGAGATAATCGCAAAAGAAGCATTTTTTTTTCCGAAATTTGTGATTTTTGTTTTTTTCCATCATGTGCAAGTTGAGATCTTGAAGAATGCAATCAGTATTTCAGATAATAGATTGTTTTGTTGGAAAAGCATACATTTTTTGTTGCAAATTGTCTCGTTTTTGTCAGGACTGTAGCCTGCTGGGGGTGTGTGGGTAAATTACCATATGGGCCATTCACATGATGATTTAAGTCTTTTTTTTTTCCACAAATCAGCTGTATGATGCGAGTTGAGCCCATGGCTACTTAGCTGCATACAGGCATGTAATTTCACTATGGAATGAGCAAGCTAAACAGAGCTCAGAGGAGCTGAAAACCGCGAAGCAAACAGACACACGGTATTTACATCGGAGATAACCATTTCTAGCAAAAAAACCTGCAACCTCGTTTTCCAGATTGAATGGAATACTTGAATGATCGGATGATACACGGACCGTTCTAGGACTACATTCCATCGGAGGCATTGGTGTGTGCAAGGCGCCGTTTCTCTTTCTGATGGGGTAAGTTTATTAATCTAAGGCTGTGTGGTTATTTTTGCATGTAACGGAGAGTGTTGTGGTTTGGTTAAGCCTAGGTCACAACCGGACGTACTATTTTTTGGCTGTGTGATTTTTGGCGTTTCCCAAATCGCTGCGTTTTTTTTGTTCGTGGAGAAAGACGCACGTTGGCCATAAGTTTGTCTTGCAACCTGAAAAAAATGTAAGCGCCCGTAGAGTTTGTTTAACATGACAAAGAACCTCTGCAGCCGGTCTGTGGCTCGAAAATCAGCACATCACACGCGCGCTCTCGTGTGTTTCTTCCCTTCCTCTGCTCTCCCTCTCCTCTTATAGGGCGCGGTCACTGGGGAAGACACACAAACACAGGTTAATTCCCAACAGGTGCAGTGATTCTGCCACTTACCTTCCCTGACTCCGCCCTCCATTAACAGACCGATGCTTGGCCATGCCCCCGCTGCCACATACCCCCACCGCCCAACTCAGGCCAGGGAGCCGTCCGGCCTGCAGCTGACTCCCCCCCTTGACGGGAGAGGAAATCCACCACGACCATCTGCGCCCATGGCCTGTGGACCACCTCGAACTTAAATGGCTGGAGTGCCAGATACCAACGGGTGATCCACGCATTGGCATCCTTCATGCGGTGGAAAAGCCATTCCTTTTCTATGATGTTGTATCAGCCCTCGCGCAACAACAGCTTCCAGCTGATGTACAGCACTGGACGGTCCTCCCCCTCCACCTGCTGGGACAGAACAGCCCCCAGCCCTCTGTCCAATGCGTCTGTCTGCAAAACAAAGGGGAGAGAAAAGTCAGGGAAGTGTAACAGTGGCCCCCCACACAGTGCAGCTTTTACCTCAGAGAAAGCCTGCTGGCATTGCTCCGTCCACTGGACCGGATCTGGTGCCCCCTTTTTAGTGAGATCAGTCAGTGGGCTGGTGACGTCCGAATAATTAGGTATAAACCTACGATAGTAGCCAGGCAGTCCCAGGAACTGTCTCACCCCCTTTTTGGTTTTGGGCCTCGGGCAGGCTGCAATCACTGCTGTCTTATTGATTTGGGGACACACCTGCCCATGGCCCTGCGGAGGTCAGCTTTGACCAGCTGGCTGTCGGCGGGGAGCTGTAGTGCGGCCAGCTGCGCCTCGCCCGTTAGCAGGGGGAGGAGGCACGCCGCGCGCTGTTCCACAGGCCAACCCCACGCCTCTGCCACCTGCTCAAAAAGACCAAGGAAGGCCTTGGGGTCATCATGCGGGCCCATCTTCATTAGGGTGAGGTGGGGAGGGTCCGCGGTGGTGGTGGACCCTGCCGACGCAAGCAGGTGCCAGAATGCCTGCCAATCTTCCTGCTGCGCCAGCACCAGGGCTTCAAACCGTTGTTCCTGCTCCTTCCGGAGGGTGATCAGCACCTGGTGCTGGCTCTGTTGGGCTGTGGCGAGGGCATGGACCAGGTCCTTGAAGGGGGAGGACTCCATGAGGCTGTTCTCTTCTGTAACTGTTCAACATTTGATGAGTATCGATGGGAGCAGTACCATAATTCTAGGAAAGAACTTGACTTTAACCAGCTTGTGTGCTGTTCCTCCACACTACAAGAACACATAAAACGAGCATATCTGCAGTGCAGATTGTAGTTAGAAGCTACAAATCCTCTAATGATTACATAACTCCTGTGATACTGCCTGTACCATGCAGACCAGATGACCTACCACCTCCATGCAAATGCCCAACGTCATGTATGAGTACCAAGAAATACACTTGCAGAGCAAAGAACTTAAAATGTGTGGTGTTTTGTGGTTGTAGTAAGGGCAAAAAGTGTCGAAATCCACATAACTAAACTGACAAATATGGATAATGTACATAAGTAATATAAAAAAGGTCAGGACTGTAGTGTATGATGCAGAAATTAGTTTATTGCAAATATCTTGAAAACCATTGGTTTTAGGACAATAATGTATTACCGACCCCCCATAATGTGGCAATTCCGGACATTTTGAATGGTCACATGACCTTCTAGGCCGAACGGTTCCGGAGATACAGCGGTGGTAATTGGTAGTTCTTCGCTAAAAAGGGGGCGTGGCCATTTCGCCAATTTCGCCGTCAGTGGCAAATGTGTTACCAAGCAAACATTGATCAGTGACCTTCAATTAGTTGATTTCTGAAGAGTTTAGCTCTGGACATAAAAGTGCATACATAACCAGCATGAGCTACTAGAGTATTAAACACTTACTGGGAATTTACTTTATAAGTCATTCCCCTCGTTGAATCGCCACCTTAACATGGTGGAGGGGTTTGAGTACCTTAGTGATTCTAGGAGCTATGTTGTCAGGAGCATTTGCCCTTGGTAGGGACTCCCAAGGCAAAGAGGTCCTAGATGAGAGGTCAGACAAACAGAGGTTCTGAAGACCTGTATGAGAGAAAAAGCAAGGGTCCGAGTGCCCTCGCCTGGACCAGGGATACCAGGGCCCCACCCTGGAGCCAAGCCTGAGGGAGGGGATTGTCGGCAAGTGCCTGGTGGCCGGGCCTATGTCCGTGGGGCCCAGCCGGGCCTAGCCCGAATGAACAACACAGAACCACTCTCTTGTGGACCCACCACCTGCAGGAGGTGCGGTTAGGGTCTGGTGCATTGTGGATCAGGTGGCAATCAAAGGCAGAGGCCCTGGCATACTGATTCATGACTGACAAAACTGGCTTTTGGGACATGGAATGTCACCTCTCTGGTGGGGAAGGAGCCTGAGCTTGTGTGTGAGGTTGAGAGGTATGGACTAGATATAGTTGGGCTCACCTCAACACATAGCTTAGGCTCTGGAACCAATTGCCTGGAGAGGAGTTGGACTCTCTTCCATGCTGGAGTTGCCAAGGGTGAGCAGTGGTGGGGAGGGGTGGGGCTATTGGTAGCCCCCCAGTTTGGCATACTAACATCAGAGTTCTCCCCCATAAACAAGCGTGTCATTTCCCTGCACCTTCGGGTTGGGGAACGGTCTCTGTCATTTGTACTTATGTGCCAAATGGTAGTTTAGAGTACCCGGCCTTCTTGGAGTCCTTGAGTGGGGTACTAGACAGTGCACCACAAGGGGACTCCATTGTTTTACTGGGGGACTTCAGTGCTCACATGGGCAATGATGGCGAGACCTGGAGTGGTGTGATTGTGAGGAATGGCCTGCCTGATCTGAATGCCAGTGGAGTTCTGTTGTTGGACTTCTGTGCCATGCATGGTGTGGCCATAATGAATACCATGTTTGAGAATAAGGGTGTCCATAAGTGCATGTGGCATGAGGACACCCTAGGCTGTAGATTGATGATTGACTTTGTAGTCATTTCATCTGATCTATGACCATATGTCTTGAACAATCAGATGAAGAGAGGAGCAGAGCTGTCAACTGATCACTACCTGGTGGTGAGCTGGATCAGATGGCAGAGGAGGAGGCCGGACAGACCTGGTAGGCCCAAACGTGTAGTGAGGGTATACTGGGAACGTCTGGCGGAGGCTCCCATCTGTTGTATCTTCAACTGCCACCTCCAGCAGAGCTTCAACTGCATACCAGGGGAGGATGGGGACATTGAGTCCAAGTGGACCATGTTCTGTACCTCCACTGCTGAGGCGGCCATGCAGAGCTGTGGCTACAAGGTTGTTGGTGCCTATTATAGCAGTAATCCCTGAACCTGGTGGTGGACACCTGCAGTGAGGGGAGCCATCAAGCTGAAGAAGGAGTCCTATCAGGCATGGTTAGCCTGTGGGTCTCCAGAGGCAGCTGGCAGATACTGACAGGCCCAGCAAAACATGGCTCTGGCGGTCACTGAAACAAAAACTCGGGTGTGGGAGGAGTTTGGTGAGGCCATGGAAAGCAACTTTTGGTCAGCCTCAAAGAGATTCTGGCAAACCATCTGGTGGCTCAGGAAGGGGAAGCAGTCTCTGTCTTGACTGTTTACAGTGGGGATGGAGTGCTTTTGACTTCAACTGGGGACATCGTCTGGTGGTGGAAGGAATACTTCGAGGATCTCAATCCCACCTTCATGTCATCCAAGGAGGACTCAGAGTCTGAGGGTGCTTGGGAGGACTCGCCCATCACAGGGGCTGAAGTTGCCGAGGTGGTTATAAAGCTCCTCGGTGGCCAGGCTCTGGGGGTGGATGAGATTTGTCCTGAGTTCCTGAAGGTGCTGAATGTTCTTGGGCTGTCTTGGCTGACATGCCTCTTCAACATTGCATGGAGGTTGGGAACAGTGCTTCTGGATTGGCAAGGGGTGATGGTCCCCCTTTTTAAAATGGGGGACCGAAGAGTGTCTGGAGAGGAGAGTCTGGTCGATAGTTGAACCTCGGATTCAGGAGAAACAATGCGGTTTTTGTCCTGGTTGTGGAGCACTAGACCAGCTGTTTACCCTTGCAAGGATACTGGAGAGTGCATGGGAGTTTGCCCAACCAGTCTACATGTGTTTTGTGGACTTGGAGAATGCTTATGACCATGTCCCTTGGGGTGCCCTGTGGGGGGTGCTTCAGGAGTATGGGATTCAGGGCCCACCGCTGTGGGCCATTTGGACCCTGTATGACTGGAGCAGGAGTTTGGTTCGCATGGCTGACAGTAAGTTGGACTTGATCCCGGTGCATGTGGGACTCCGCCAGGGCTGCCCTTTGTCACTGGTCCTGTTCATAACTTTTATGGACAGAATTTCTAGGTGCAGCCAAGGGGCGGAGGGTGTCCAGTTTGGTGGCATCAGGATCACGTCTCTGCTTTTTGCGGATGATGTGGTCCTGTTGGCTTCATCAACCTGTGACCTACAGCATGTGCTGGGACAGTTTGCAGCTGAGTGTGAGGCGGCTGGGATGAGGATCAGAACCTCCAAGTCCATGGCCATGGCACTCAGCCAGAAACAGGTGGAGTGCCTACTTCAGGTTGGGGGAGTTGCTACCTCAAGTTGAGGAGTTTAAGTATCTTGGGGTCTTTTTCATGAGTGAGGGTAGGGAGGAGCAGGAGTTGGACAGACGGATTGGGGCAGCATCAGCAGTGATGCGGACACTAAACTGGTCTGTTGTGGTAAAGAGAGAGCTGAGCCAAAAGGCAAAGCTCTCAATTTACTGGTCCATCTATGTTCCCACCCTTACCTATGGTCATGAGCTGTGGGTAGTGACCGAAAGAATGAGATCATGGATACAAGCTGTCAAAATGAGATTTCTCCACAGGGTGGCTGGGCTCTCCCTTAGAGACAGGGTGAGAAGCTTGGCCATTTGGGAGAGACTCAGAGTAGAACCGTTGTTCCTCCACATCGAAAGGAGTCAGTTGAGCTGGTTCAGGCACTTTGTTAGGATACTCCCTGGATGCCTCCCAGGGGAGGTTCTCTGGGCATGCCCCACCAGGAGGAGACCCGGGGGCAGACCCAGGGCACACTGGAGAGATTACATCTTGTCAACTTGATATCCCTTGGCTGGCCTGGGAACACCTCGATATTCCCCCGGAAGAGCCGGTGGAGGTGGCTGGGGAGAGGGAAGTCTGGGCTGCTCTGCTTAGGCTGCTACCCCCATGATTTAGACCCGGATAAGCACCAGAAAACAGATGGATGGATTTTAAACACTTTATATTTCATTGTTTTTTGGTAAAAAATGAACACCATGTGACCTCATTGACTGGACTTAGCAACTACTAATGCCTATATCAGGAACACGTGCTGCAAAGATGCTCTTTGTCCTGTTGCTCTTTAGACACCTTCTTATGAGTGAGTTCAGGAAAACTACATCCAGAGACAACGTTCATTGCTGAAGAGTCTCTCAACTCACTCTTTAGCCCTAAAGGGCAATGTTATCAGGAAACTTACCCCTGTTCTGGAAGAACTCTGGCTCTGTAACACTACTCAGCAAGCAACATGAAAACCAAGGAGCATTCCAAACATTTCAGAGACAAAGTTGTGAAGAAGTATAGATCAGGGTTGGGGTATAAAAAATATCCCAAACTTTGAATATCCCAGGGAGCACCATTAAATCCATTATAGCAAAATGGAAAGAATATGTCACCACTACAAACCTGACAAGAGAAGGCCACCCACCAAAACTCACAGAACAGGCAAGGAGGGCATTAGAGATGCAATAAAGACACCAAAGATAACACTGAAGGAGCTGCAAAGATGCACAGTGGAAATGGGAGTATCTGTCCATAGGACCACTGTGGCAGTGGGGGCATGGCCAAGCGTCAGTTTGTGAATGGAGGGCGGGGCTGGGGAAGGTGAGTGGCTAAGTCATTGCACCTGATGTTAATTAATGTGTGTTTGTGTGTTTATTGCAGGGATGGTGGAGCATAAAAGGAGGGGGAGAGCAGAGAAGAGGGCTCTCCCGACCAGAACACATGTGTGTATGTGTGACTGTGTGTGAGCAGTGAGTAATTAAAGCTGAAAAGCAAGGAACAATCAATAAAATAGTGTGTGTGAAATCAACTCCCATCTGCCGTGCTTCTGTGTTCCACCCACATCAGGGATCTGTTACAGTGGTGCCGAAACCCGGGAGTACGGAAGCAAACCACCCCATGGAGTCCTCCCTATTCAAAGAGCTCATCCATGCCCTCACTACTGCCCAGCAGAACCAGCATCAAGCACTGATCACCCTCTGGAAGGAGCAAGAGCAACACTTTGAAGCCTTGATGCTGGCCCAGCAGGAAGATTGCCAGGTGTTCTGGCATCTGCTCGCATCAGCAGGGGCTTCAACCATCACCACAGCAGGTACCCTCACGAAGATGGGCCCACAGGACGATCCAGAAGTGTTCCTCGCCCTTTCTGAACAAGCAACCGAAATGTGGTGATGGCCGCTCGAGCAGCGTGTGGTGCACCTCCTCCCGCTTCTAGCTGGTGAGGTGCAGTTTGCAGCAGAGCAGCTCCCTGCAAGGAGAGGTGCCTCGTCCGCCTGCCATCGGAACTGCCTCCAGATGGTCCTCCGCCAATTTCATGGCTCGTTCTAGCAATGCCGGGCAATGACACTGGACCCATTCTGCCGTTCCTTCTGGAAGTTGAGAGATGAACTGTTCCAGTGCTACCAGATCAATTATTCCATCAGCGTTACGGTCTTCCACCCTCAGCCACTGCCGGCAGGCGTCCCGGAGTTGCTGGCTGAATGCGAATGGCTGGCCGACCTCCTCCAATGCCAGCGTCCTGAAGCACTGGTGATGTTGTTCAGGGGAGTGGCCGACATGCTACAGGATGGCTTTCTTCAAGTTGGCGTACATCAGTCGGCTGTCATCTTCTTCTCTCACTCTCCTTTTCCCCCCTCTGTCTCTCTTTCCCTTCCCCATCCCATTCCCCCAATACGGAGGCAGTGGTCAGCTCCTCCCCGGCCGGTTTGTCACACCTGTGGTGTCCTCCCATCTCCCCCTTCTGTGTCTGTGTTGTCTCCTACTCAGGTGAGTGACACCCATAACACCAGTGCAGAGGGAAAGCCTGGGCCAGTGTATTGGCACAGCGGGGAGTTGGAGCATCTCCAAAGTCAGAGCTCCACAAGGGGGGTGGGAGCTGTGATCCGGATCCCTGACACACCAGAGACTGCCCTCGATCAGGCTGGAGCATATCATATACCGGTAAGTGTACAAGGGGATATGTATCATGCCTTGGTGGATTCCGGCTGTAACCAGACCTCGAGCCACCAAAGCCTGGTACAAGGTGAGGCATTGGGGAGAGCACAAATGGTGAAGGTGTTGTGTGTGCACAGAGATGTTCACAACTACCCATTAGTGTCTGTCCACATTCTATTCCGGGGCCAAACACATAGAATTTAGGTGGCAGTTAATCCTTGTCTCACCCACTCGCTAATTTTGGGAACTGATTGGCCAACATTTAAAGAATTGATGGAACACATAATGAGAGGTGGGTCCTGCATAAATACACCACAGGAAGATCCCAGTGTGGTATTGACTGGGGAAGCTGTCACAGAGCCGTCTACATCAGCACCGCATCAGGGCAATACAAGGAGTGAGGAGCAACTCACCCCTCCTCCCTCTCTCAGGGATTCCCTTGAGGATTTCCCATTAGAGCAGTTGTGAGACAAGACTCTGTGGCATGCGTTTAATCAAGTGAGAGTAATCGATGGTCAAACTCTCCAGCCAAGCGTGACACTGGCCTTCCCCTATTTTGCTATTATTAAGGATAGGTTATACTGAGTGATGCAGGACACTCAAACCGGTGAACAGATCACCCAGTTGTTGATCCCAAATAGCCGTAGGGAACTCGTATTCCATGCAGCGTAGGGGCTCTGCAGGAGGCATAGTACCTTTGGTGTCTGGCACGCTGCTCCCTACTTGTAGGGTGGACGGGCACCACTGGCCCCCACTCATCCCCTAAATCTCTCACATGTTGGCTCCAAGCGCCACGCCCTGGTACACCGCTTCAGCTGGCGGGCTAAACCATGTGAGGGGGTGATGTCTAACATTGCATCACTGGGCATACGAACTTCTTCAGGAAGTCACCGGCCAGGGCGGAAGTGATCCCAGATTATCTCAATGGCCAACATGTTCCCCGTGCCTCCGTGGAAGGTTTTGAGCCAGAGGCTAGGACAAGGACAGTCTGATGGAAAACCTACGACCCGAGGACCTCGCTGTCACCGTCCCAGCTCGCTAGGCTATGGCAGTTGAACCACGGGTGTAAAGGGTGGGGCCAGTACCGCGCACACTGCACTTCACCATAAAACTCCACTGCGCAGGCTTGAAGGACACGTCCATGTCCGCTTGCCACCAACTTTACCAAAGTCCTGTAGCGACGGGAAAGGGGCAAAAACGGCAGGTGAAAGATGTCGCTGGCAGCCGCAGTTCCAATCCTGCATGCAGGCGGTTCAGGATATTGGTCGCCTGACGTTGACCTAGGGACGACAACATCACTCGGCACACCCTGAACGACCAAGCAGCCTTCTCTAAGGATGCACTGCTTGCTCCACATGGAGAGGGGCCTAGAAAAGGTGGCCTAACCAAAGCTCGTCTCCCATCCCCCCAGTTGGCTTGCCGCGGCCAACGGGCATCTTCCCAGCGGTCAAACAAGAACTAAAGGAAAAAGGTACGCACCCACCTGTAAGGGTGCAAACGCACTGACATTGGCATGCTGGAACATTAGAACCATGCTCGATCAAGAAGACAGCAATAGACCTGAATGTCGCTCTGCCCTGATTGCACACGAACTGTCCAGGCTGAATATAGACATTGCTGCTCTCAGCGAAGTTCGCTTCCCAGATGAAGGCAGCCTACAGGAGCAAGGCGCCGGATACACCCTCTTCTGGTCAGGGAAACCGGCAGCAGAAAGGCGCCTCTCTGGAGTCGGCTTCATGCTGAAAACTTCCATCGCTTCCAAGCTGGTAAACCTGCCCATCGGTCATTCTGACCACATCATGTCCATGCGCCTCCCTTTGAAGAACAAGAAGTGCGCCACTCTCTTCAGTGTGTACGCCCCCACCCTTCAAGCTGAACCTGCGGAAAAGGACAAGTTCTACTCCGAGCTGCGCAGCCTCCTTCAAAGCACCCCTGCAGACGACAAGGTGATAATCCTTGGCGACTTCAACGCCAGAGTGGGCCAAGACGCAGTTGCCTGGAAAGGAGTTCTTGGTAGACATGGCGTTGGTAACTGCAACGACAACGGGCGCTTGCTGCTTGAGTTCTGCATGGAGCAGCAACTTGTCATCACCAACACCATCTTCCAGCAAAAGGACAGTTTGAAGACAACCTGGATGCACCCTCGGTCCAAACACTGGCACCTCATTGACTATGTTCTAGTGCACCAACGAGACCACCGAGATGTCCATCACACCAGAGTGATGCCCAGCGCAGAATGTCACACTGACCATCGCCTAGTGCGCTGCAAGCTCAGGCTGCACTTCAAGCCTAAACCAAGAAAAGGAGGGCCACCCAAGAAGAAATTCAAGCTCAGCAAGTTACAGTCAGCTGAAGTGAAAGCTGACCTTCAGGCAGACTTACAGTCCAAGCTTGAAAACAACTGCCCAGAAGATCCTTCACCTGAATCACTCTGGAAACACCTAAAGACAGCCATCCTGCAGACTTCCGAAGAAGTCCTGGGGTTTATCACCAAGAAGAACAAAGACTGGTTCGACGAGAACAACGAGGAAATCCAACAACTGTTAGCGAAGAAGAGATCAGCCCACCAGGCCCATCTGGCCCAGTCGTCCTGTCCAGTGAAGAAAGCTGCCTTCCGTCACATTTGCAGCGACCTCCAGCGCAAACTTCGAGTCATACAGAACGAGTGGTGGAACAACCTCGCAGAAAGAACTCAGAAATGCGCAGACGCTGGTGACTACAGAGGCTTCTACGAAGCTCTCAAGGCAGTTTATGGCCCCACCCACCACGTCCAGAGTTCTCTGCGCAGTGCGGACGGTGAGGCGCTCCTCACAGACGGAACGGCTATACTGGGCCGTTGGGCCGAGCACTTCCAGGCCCTCTTCAGCGCTGACCGAGTTGTCCAGGACCCAGCTGTCAATCGTATTCCTCAACTACCAGTTAAAGAGGAATTGGATGTACCTCCCACCATGGAGGAGCTCACTGAAGCCATAGACCAGTTAAAGAGTGGAAAGGCAGCAGGCATCAACGGCATTCCTCCAGAGATATGGAAAGATGGAGGCCCAGCGTTGCACAGCAAACTCCTCGAACTCCTTGTCTGCTGTTGGGAGCAAGGACAATTGCCAAGTGACCTCCGAGATGCAGTCATCGTCACCTTGTACAAAAACAAGGGGGAGAAGTCAGACTGCTCCAACTACCGGGGAATCACTCTGCTGTCCATCGCCGGCAAAATCCTTGCCTGAGTGCTCCTGAACAGGTTGATACCTGCCATCGCAGAAGACCACCTCCCAGAATCCCAATGTGGCTTCAGAGCAAACCGGGGCACCACAGACATGGTCTTCGTCCTCAGGCAGCTCCAAGAGAAATGCCGGGAGCAAAACAAGGGACTGTATGCAACGTTTGTGGACCTTACGAAAGCGTTCGACACAGTGAGCAGGAAGGGACTGTGGATGATCATGGAGCGCCTCGGCTGCCCTCCAAAGTTTCTCAGTATGATCATTCAGTTGCATGAAGACCAGAGCGGCCAAGTCAGAGTAAACAGCAACCTCTCAGAGCCCTTTCCCATCATCAACGGTGTAAAACAGGGATGCGTCCTCGCACCGACACTGTTCAGCATTTTCTTCAGCATGATGCTAAAGCAGGCCATGGAAGACCTTGACGATGAAGACGCGGTCTACATTCGCTACCGCCTGGATGGCAGTCTGTTCAATCTAAGGAGGCTCCAAGCCTGAACAAAGACACATGAGCAGCTGATCAGAGACCTCCTCTTTGCTGACGATGCTACCCTCGTCGCTCACACTGAAAGAGCCCTGCAGCGCCTCACGTCCTGCTTTGCAGAAGCTGCCCAGCTCTTCGGACTCGAGGTCAGCTTGAAGAAGACTGAGGTCCTCCACCAGCCCGCACCTCGGGTAGAGTACCGCCCTCCTCACATCACCATCGGCGAGACTGAGCTGAAAACAGTACACCAGTTTTCCTACCTGGGGTGTGTCATCTCATCTGATGCCAAGATTGACAAAGAAGTCGACAACAGACTGGCCAAGGCAAACAGCGCTTTTGGCAGACTGTACAACAGAGTGTGGTCAAACAAACACTTGAAAAGGGGCACCAAGATCAGAGTGTACAAAGCTGTCGTTCTCACCACCCTCTTGTATGGCTCTGAGTCGTGGGTAACCTATCGTCACCACCTGCGACTCCTCGAGCGTTTCCATCAGCGCTGTCTCCGCACCATTTTCAACATCCACTGGAGCGAGTACGTCTCAAACGTCGACGTCCTTACACAAGCGGAGATCACCAGCATCGAGGCTATGTTGCTGAAGTCGCAGCTATGCTGGGCAGGGCACATCTCCAGAATGGAGGATCATCGCCTGCCCAAGATAGCCCTGTATGGCGAACTCTCCACTGGTCACCATGACAGAGGGGCACCAAAGAAACGCTACAAAGACTCCCTGAAGAAGTCACTAGGTGCCTGTCACATTGATCACAACCAGTGGTCTATCCTCGCTGCTGACTGTGACGCCTGGCGCTACACCATTCACCAGGCCGTCTCCTCCTTCGAGGAATCCCGCTGTGAGAACCTGCGGGAGAAGCGCCGCAGAAGGAAAGAACGGGAAATCTCAGCAGCGGTACCTGACATCACTTTCGATTGCAGCCGATGCGGCCGGACCTGCCTGTCCCGCATCAGACTCATCAGCCACGAGCGAGCCTGCAGTCGTCGTGGACAATGCCCTTCATAAAATCTTCGTTCGCGAAGCCAAGCCGAGAGAGAGAGATACTGAGTGATGCAGGACACTCAAACCGGTGAACAGATCACCCAGTTGTTGATCCCAAACAGCCGTAGGGAACTCGTATTCCATGCAGCTTACTTTGATCCCATGGCCGGCCACTTAGGGCAAGATAAAATACTAGCCCGAATAATGGCCTGGTTCTATTGGCCTGGAAATCATGGGGATGTCCGTCAGTGGTGTGCGGCATGCCACGAATGCCAATTAGTAAATCCCATGGCCACTCCAAAAGCACCTTTGCATCCTCTCCCTCTAATCAAGACCCCTTTTGAGAGAATTGGTATGGATCTTGTCAGGCCATTAGATCAGTCAGCACAAGGATATCACTTTGTTTTAGTTCTGGTGGACTATGCAATGTGATATTCGGAAGCAGTGCCTCTCCGGAATATTTCTGCATGCAGTCTTGTGGAAGCGCTCTTCTGTATTATCTCCCGGGTCAGGATTCCGAAAGAAATCCTGACAGACCAAGGCACTACATTTATGTCATGCACACTGTATGAACTGTATGGGTTATTGGGGATTAAGTCTATCCGCACCAGTGTCTATCACCCACAAACGGATGGCTTAGTGGAGCAGTTTAATCAAATGCTCAAAAACATAATTCAGAAATTTGTAAGTGCGGATGCATGTAATTGGGATAAATCGTTTGAGCCCCTGTTATTTGCAGTATGAGAGGTCCCACAAGCCTCCACCAGTTTCTCATTGTTTGAATTATTATATGGGCATAAGCCACATGGCATTTTGGACATGCTACAGGAAAATTGGGAGGAGGGACCATCACCTAGCAAAAATGAAATTCAATACGTTCTCGACCTGCACACAAAACTCCACACACTCACTCACTTAACCCAGGAGAATTTGAAGTAGGCACAAGAACATCAAATCTGGCTGTACGCCGGGCACATGCTTTAGAGAGTTCACACCAGGAGACAAGTGCTCGTATTATTGCCCACGTTGAGCTCCAAATTAATCGCCAAGTGGCAAGGGCCCTTCGAGGTCACACGACAAGTCGGGTACGTCGACTATGAGGTGAGGTGAACGAACGGGGTGGGGCATTGCAAATTTACCACTTCAACCCGTTAAAACATCGGAACGAGGGGGCTGGAGGTAAAAAAAAAAGTAACATCTCAAACTACTCCAGTCCCTTGTGGAGACCAACTCTCACTGGCACAACTCACAGAGGTGGCCAAGTTGCAAAAGGAATTTTCTGACATGTTCTCGCCCCTTCCCGGCCACACCCACCTCATAGAACACCACATTGAGATGCCCCCGGGGGTGGTGGTGCGTAGCCGCCCTTACCGCTTGCCAGAACACAAAAAAAAGGTGGTTCGGGATGAACTCAAGGCCATGCTCGAAATGGGCATAATTGGGGAGTCCCACAGTGACTGGAGCAGCCCAGTGGTCCTGGTTCCCAAGACCGACAGGTCGGTCCAGTTCTGTGTGGACTATAGAAAAGTCAACGCAGTGTCTAAATTTGATGTCTACCCAATGCCTCGCATTGATCAGTTGCTCAATTGGTTTGATGCTGCTCACTTTTATTCGACACTGGATCTAACGAAGGGATATTGGCAGATCCCCTTGACTCCTCTATCCCAAGAGAAAATGTCCTTTTACACACCGTTTGGATTACACCAATTTGTCACATTCCCTTTTGAGTTATTTGGGGCATCTGCTATGTTCCAGTGGCTCATGGACAAGATCTTCCACCCTTACGCTGCCTACACAGCCGCATACCTTGATGACATAATCATTTATAGTAATGTCTGGCAGCAGCATCTGGAATACCTTCGGGCCATCCTGGAGTCACTGAGGCATGCAGGCCTCACAGCTAACCCAAAAAAGTGTGCAATTCGGCAGGTGGAAGTACGGTTTCTGGGTTTCCACTTGGATCATGGGCAGGTGCGTCCCCAAATTAACAAGACTGCAGCAATTGTGGCCTGCCCAAGGCCCAAGACCAAAAAGAGGGTGAGACAGTTCCTGGGGCTGGCTGGCTACTAGATTCATACCTAATTATTCGGATATCACCAGCCCACTGACTGATCTCACTAAACAACATCAGATCTGGTCCAGTGGATGGAGCAGTGCCAACAGGCTTTCACTAGGGTAAAAGCTGCACTGTGTGGGGGGCCACTTTCACACTCCCCTGTCTTCTCTTGCCCCTTTATTTTATAGACAGACGCATCAGACAGAGGGCTGGGGGCCATTCTGTCTCAGAAAGTGGAGGGCAATGAGAGTCCAGTGCTGTACATCAGCCGCAAGCTCTCAATGTGTGAAAGTAAGTACAGCGCCATTGAAAAGGTGTGCCTGGCCATCAAGTGGGCAGTCCTTGCCCTCCGATACTACCTGCTGGGGCACCCTTTCATCCTCTGTTAGGATCATGTGCCCCTCCAGTTGCTCCATCACATGAAGGATGCCAATGCGAGGAACACCCATTGGTATCTTGCCCTCCAGCTGTTTAAGTTCAAGGTGGATCATGGGCAGGGGGCGCAGATGGTGGTGGCGGACTTCCTGTCCCATCAGAGGGGAGAATCTGCTGCAGGCTGGACAGCTCCCCGGCCTGAGTCGAGCAGTGGGGGTATGTGGCAGCAAGGGCATGGCCAAGCGTCAGTTTGTGAATGGAGGGCGGGGGTCGGGGAAGGTGAGTGGCTAAGCCATTACACCTGATGTCAATTAATGTGTGTGTGTGTGTGTGTGTGTGTGTGTGTTGCAGGGATGGTGGAGCATAAAAGTTTGGGGAGAGCAGAAAAGAGGGCTCTCCTGACTAGAACACGTGTGTGTGTGTGTGTGTGTGTGTGGCATGTGTGACTGTGTGTGAACAGTGAGTAATTAAACCTGAAAAGCAAGGAACAATCAATAAAATAAAGATAGTTTGTGAAATCAACTTCCATTTGCCATGCTTCTGTGCTCCACTCACATCAGGGATCTGTTACAACCACTTTAAGCCATACACTCCACAGAGTGGGGCTTTATGGAAAAGTGGCCAGAAAAAAGCCATTGCTGAAGAAAACATGTTTGGAGTTTGCCAACAGCATGTGGCAGACTCTCCAAATACATAGAAGATTTTCGGGTCAAATGAGACTAAAATTGATTTTTTGGCCATAATGGAAAATGCCATGTGTGGCGTAAACCCAACTCCCTGAGAAAACCATTCCTACAGTGAAGCATGGTGGTGGCAGCATCATGCTGTTAGGGTTTTGCTGGGATTCGAACCTGGTTCGCTGGTGTGATAATCCAGCAAACCTCCACTAGGCCACCAGGGGGATGACTCAAATGCAGAGGCATGAGGTGGAAGTAGAAAAAGTATCAAAAGGTTTATTTACACTATTTACAATCCAAGACAAAAACAAAAGTATAATCCAAACGCTCAGAAGATAACCAGGGAAAAAACAAAAGTTCAAAGAAACAAAGAGCCAAAAAACCAGAAAAGAAGAGGCAAAAATACAAACGCTCAGAGGATCCAAAATGGTAAACACAAAGTCCAAAAAGTCTAAAAGAAAGCAAAGTACAAAACCACAAAGACACGGGCGAGGAAATCGGAACAGAGGTTACTGGAGCTAAACATAACAGCACAAAGACTCCGTGACAAGAGGACTGAACTCAGGGGTATAAATACACAAACTAATTAAGGACAGGGCGGGGCAGGAAACAGGCAATAAGACAAAAACAAAACACAGAACACAGTGGTGACCTCTAGAGGCCCAAAACAAACATGGCCAGAAAAGGAAATAACAGTGGCCTCTAGAGGCCAAAACAGTCCCAGTCCTAACAGGACCCCCCCCCCCCCCCCCCCCAGGAGCGTCTCCTGACATTCCCAGGACGATCAGGATGGGCCAAATGGAAGTCCCGACAAAGTTCTTTATCAAGTATGTCCCGAGCTGGGACCCAGCAGCACTCCTCAGGGCCATAGCCCTCCCAGTCCACAAGATATTGGAGGCCCCCGCGAACCCGGCGGGAGTCCAGCAGGCGGCGCACGGTGAACACAGTCTGACCCTGGAAGATGCGGGGGGGCGGGGGTTTCCTAGGGGCAGGGGCATACGTGGACGTCAGTACGGGCCGCAACAGGGAAACATGGAATGTGGGGTTGATCCTTAGCGTACGTGGTAACTGGAGCCAGTAGGAGACAGGGTTAACTCTGCGTACAACCTTGAAGGGCCAATGTAGCGAGGAGCAAGCTTGCGGTTCTCCACCCACAGCGGAAGGTCCTTGGTGGACAGCCAAACCCGCTGCCCAGGGCGGAAAGTGTGGGCAGGTCTCCTATGGCGGTTGGCCTGAGTCTGGTTGGTACTGGAGGTCTGGATGAGTGTCCTCCTGACCTTGCTCCAGGTCTTGCGACACCGTCTCACATAATGGTTGACCGAGGGCACCCCAGCATCCTCCTCCTGGTCCGGGAACAGAGGTGGCTGGAACCCGAATTGGCACTGGAACGGCGACAGCTTGGTGGCCGATGACTGCAGGGTGTTGTGGGCGTACTCTGCCCATGGCAGCCAGGTGCTCCACAATGTCAGGTTATCCATAGCCAGGCCTCGCAGGGTGGTTTCCAGGTCCTGGTTGAGCCTCTCTGTCTGGCCGTTGGACTGGGGGTGGAACCCAGAGGAGAGGCTGGCAGTGGCCCCGATGCTCTTGCAGAAGCCGTGCCATACTCGGGAAGAGAACTGGGGCCCCCGGTCAGAGACAATGTCCTGAGGGAGACCAAAAACTCGGAAGACATGAGTGAACAACAATTTAGCAGTGTCAAGGGCAGAGGGGAGTTTGCACAGTGGAATAAAGCGGCAGGCTTTGGAGAATCTGTCCACTATGACCAATATGACAGTGCTCCCTTGAGACTCAGGGAGACCAGTGATGAAGTCGACCACCACATGGGACCAGGGACGCCGGGGAATAGGCAGAGGATGCAGGAGACCCTGGGGACGCTGTCGCGGGTTCTTGGTTCTGGTGCAGACCTCACAGGACAGGACGAATGACCTCACTTCCTTCTCCATGTTAGGCCACCAGAAGCGTCTTTTCAGGAAGTCCAGGGTCCTCCGAGCTCCCGGGTGGGCGGTGAGAGGGGAAGAGTGACCCCACTGGAGAACCTTGGCCCGGGCTTGACGAGGGATGTACAGGAGGCCCGGTGGCCCCGTCCCAGGATCAGGGTCCCGGCGTTGAGCTTGTCGAACGGTCTCCTCAATACCCCAGCGGACAGGAGCCACAATCCGGGATATAGGGATGATAGGCCCAACTTCACTCTCCCTGTTGTTGGGCGAGAACAGCCTGGAGAGCGCATCCGGTTTGGTGTTCTTAGAGCCCGGGCGGTATGATAGGGTGAAGCTGAAACGGCTGAAAAACAAAGCCCACCTAGCCTGTCATGGGTTCAGCCTCTTGGCTTGCTGGAGGTACTCCAGGTTCTTATGGTCCGTCCACACCAGGAATGGATGTTGCGCTCCCTCCAGCCAGTGCCTCCACTCCTCAAGGGCTCATTTGACCGCTAGCAGTTCCCGATCCCCCACATCATAGCGGGACTCCTCAGGGCTCAGGCGGTGGGAGAAGTAAGTGCAGGGGTGCAGCTTCCCTTCCAAGCATTGAGAGAGCACCGCGCCGACACCACTGTCCGAGGCGTCCACCTCCATGATGAATGGTTGGGAGGTGTCCGGGAGAACCAGAATGGGTGCCGTGCAAAACTGGTGTTTTAGGTCATTAAACGCCTCTTCCACCTGAGGGGACCAGACAAAGGAGCCACCAGTCCTTTTGGTGAGGTCCGACATAGGTGCAGCTACGGAACTGAAGTTCCTGATGAACTTGCGGTAGAAGTTAGCGAATCCTAAGAACCGCTGAACCTCCTTAATGGACTTGGGAGTAGGCCAGTCCCGGACGGCCAGGGTCTTGGCTGGGTCCATTTAGAGTTGCCCTGTTCGTATGATAAATCCCAGGAAGGAGACCTCGGGGACATGAAACTCACATTTCTGGGCTTTAGCAAACAGATTATTCTGCAAGAGTCTCTGGAGGACTTGGCGGACATGGTGGCGGTGTTCCTGTAAGGTCTTGGAGAATATAAGAATGTCGTCAAGGTAGACGAAAACGTATAGATTAATCATATCCCTCAAGACGTCATTGATAAGAGCCTGAAAAACAGCTGGTGCATTGGTGAGTCCGAAGGGCATCACCTGGTACTCGTAGTGCCCTGACGGGGTGTTAAAGGCGGTCTTCCACTCGTCTCCCTGTCGGATACGGACGAGGTGGTATGCGTTTAGTAAGTCCAACTTGGTGAAGATGGTGGCGCCTTGGAGCAGGTCAAATGCTGTGGACATCAGCAGAAGGGGATAGCGGTTGCGCACGGTGATCTTGTTCAGGCCCCTATAATCAATACATGGCCGGAGACCCCCATCCTTCTTGCCGACAAAGAAGAAGCCGGCACCAGCAGGTGAGGTGGAGGGTCGAATGAACCCAGAGGCCAAGGCTTCCTTGATGTACTCCTCCATGGCCTTGCATTCTGGCTGACAGAGGGAGAACAGATGGCCCCGAGGAGGAGTAGTCCCAGGGAGCAAGTCGATGGCACAGTCGTAGGCGCGGTGCGGAGGAAGAACGGCGGCCCTGCTCTTGCTGAAGACCTCCTTGAGATCCCAGTACTCTGTGGGAACTTGAGATAACTCGGTGAGATCAGGGGGCTCGGCAGGAGACACAGGAGAACTAGAGAGCAGACAAGAGGCATGGCATGCAGGGCCCCATTCCACAACCTGGCTTGTAACCCAGTCTATGCGAGGGTTGTGGCGGGTAAGCCAAGGAAGACCTAGAATAACTGGGAACTCAGGTGAAGGAATCAGGTGCAGGGATATTTCTTCCTTGTGACCTTGAGACTGGAGGAAGACTGGAGAAGTAACTTGGGTGACTCTTCCATCACCTAACGTTTGGCCATCGAGGGCAGACACAGACAGTGGGACTTCAAGAGGCACAGTCGGGACATGATGCTCGGAAGTGACCAGGCTTGCCACAGTAGATGCAGCACTTGTCCCTCCTTCTGCGCTCCCTCTCAGATGCGGAGAGGCGAGTACGACCCACTTGCATGGGTTCTGGACAGTCACTGGAGGAGGTAGACGGGCTCCAGGTAGAGGCAGGGAGGCCGGGGAGGCTCAGTACTTGACGGCGTTCTCTCATCCTGTTGTCCAGATGAGTAGAATGTGAGATCAGTGTTTCGAGGTCACTTGGGCATCCGATAGAAGCCAGACCGTCTTTGATGGGGTCAGACAGACCATGGTGGAAGGCTGACACCAGGGCAGTCTTGTTCCATCCACTTACTGCTGCGAGCGTCCAGAAGGAGATGGCGTAGTCTGCGATGCTTCCCCCTTGCCAGATGGACATGAGCTTTCTGGCTGCGTCTTTACTGATGTTTGCTTGATCGAAGACATGCAACATCTCCTCAGTAAACAGCTGGAAATCAGAGCACTCAGGTCCCTGTCTCTGCCAGATAGCAGTAGCCCAGGCTTGCGCCTTACCAGCTAACAAGGTTATCACAAAGGCAATCTTGCGGCGATCCGTAGTGTAGGTGGTAGGCTGAAGCTCAAAGGTGAGTTGACACTGGGTAAGGAACTCTCGACACTCACTGTGCTTGCCGTCATACCTCTGTGGTGCAGGAAGGCTGGGTTCACGAGGTGAAGAAGGCAGCATGGCAGGAGGCACTGGAGCAGGAGCGGATGGTGGAGCAGGAGCAGAATCAGGCGGAGGAGATGGGGTCAGAGAAGTCAGCTGTGCCAGGGTTCTCCCAATCTGCTGAAGCAGTACCTCGTGGCGAGCAAGGGTCTCACGTTGGCTTGCGAGAGTCCATCCATGAGTGTCCATCCATGGTGGATCCGAGGCGTGTTAACGCAGCCATCATTCCCTGAAGGTTGGCCGGGTAGACAGATGAAGAAGCCTCTGCTGAGTCGGTCATGATGGAGTCTTTCTGTTAGGGTTTTGCTGGGATTCGAACCTGGTTCGCTGGTGTGATAATCCAGCAAACCCCCACTAGGGGGATGACTCAAATGCAGAGGCATGAGGTGGAAGTAGAAAAAGTATCAAAAGGTTTATTTACAATATTTACAATCCAAGGCAAAAACAAAAGTATAATCCAAACGCTCAGAAGATAGCAAGGGAAAAAACAAAAGTTCAAAGAAACAAAGAGCCAAAAAACCAGAAAAGAAGAGGCAAAAATACAAACGCTCAGAGGATCCAAAATGGTAAACACAAAGTCCAAAAAGTCCAAAAGAAAGCAAAGTACAAAACCACAAATACACGGGCGAGGAAATCAGAACAGAGGTTACTGGAGCTAAACATAACAGCACAAAGACTCCGTGACAAGAGGACTGAACTCAGGGGTATAAATACACAAACTAATTAAGGACAGGGCGGGGCAGGAAACAGGCAATAAGACAAAAACAAAACACAGAACACAGTGGTGACCTCTAGAGGCCCAAAACAAACATGGCCAGAAAAGGAAATAACAGTGGCCTCTAGAGGCCAAAACAGTCCCAGTCCTAACACATGCTGTGGGGATATTTTTCATCTGCAGGGACAGGAAAGCTGGTCAGGACTGAAGGAAAGATAGATGGCACTAAATACAGGGCAATTCTGGAGGAAAACCTGTTTGAGTCAGCCAGAGGTTTGAGACTGAGATGAAGGTTCACATTCCAGCAGGACAATGACCCTAAACATACTGCTAAAGCTACACTGGAATGGTTTAAAGGGAAACATTTAAATGTCTTGGAATGGCCTAATCAAAGCCCAGACCTCAATCTGTGGCATAACTTGAAGATTGCTGTACACCAATGCAACCCATCTAACTTGAAGGGGTTTGAGCACTTTCGCCTTGAGGAATGGGCAAAAATCCCAGTGGTTAGATGTGCTAAGTTAATAGAGACCCCAAGAGACTTGTAGCTGTAATTGCCATAAAAGGTGGCTCTGCAAAGTATTGCCTATGAGGGGGTGAATACCTATGCACACTCCAGATTTCTGTTTTTTCATCTTACATATTGTTTGTGCCACAATAAAACAATAATTTTCACCTTTAAAGTTGTAGTTATGCTGTGTAAAACAAATAGTGCTAACCCCTCCAAAAAAATCCATTTTAAATTCATCTTGTGATGTGACAAAACAGGACAAACTCTGACTCTTTCTCCATCTTCAAGTCTAAACTCAAAAGTCACCCTTTTAAGATTGCTCACTCACTTTAACTTCTATTACACTCTCCATTGTTTCTTTTGTATGTTGATTTTATTTATTGTTGTTTTCATTCATTGTACATTGTCCTTGAGTGTCTTGAAAGGCACTTATAAATAAAATTTATTATTATTATTATTATTATTATTATTATTAATAAACACAAAGGGGGATGAATACTTTTGCAAGACACTGTATTTTTTCTGATTACTTCTAGCTGTATGACCCACCTCTTCAGGCTGCACCTCTCCCCTGGTTCCCTGCCCACTGTGTATCGCATATTGGTCTTGACCAACCCAGGCTGTGTACTGTCTAGCCTGGTCATGATGACTTGAGGTTAGCCAATGGGGTTTTATTTTTTCCTGTTTAGTTGCACTTTGTCAGCTCATTTGTATGGTTGGCTTGTTTTCCTTGGCTGTTTCCAGATTGTTGTTACTTTAACAGAATATTACATTAGGTGCTATTCTGTCACTTGCTCAATTGGCACTAGAACTTTCTTGTGTTGAAGTTCAGCACTTCTTGTACCTGACTTTTGCACTTGTTGTAATTTGCTCTTGATAAGAGCCTTTGCTAAATGCCTTTAATATAATGTAACTACATCGTAACTCTAGCTCACATTTCTGTTTCTTCATGACATTATATTTCTTATCTTAACAATGTTTTTGAGATGAAAGAAGGCTATCCACGTAATATTATCAAAATGAGTTTCAAATGAAAGACTGGATTCAATGTTCACCCCCAAGGTTTTTTTACTGCTGCACATGACACAATGCAAAAAAACTAGTTCATGATTTTGATACCCATAGGTTGGATTATTGTAAGGCCTTATTGTCTGGATGTTCCAGTAGGTGCATAAATGAACTCCAGTTAGTCCAAAATGCAGTAGCAAGAGACCATCTTAGGTCCAGAAGTCAAGTCAAGTCAAGTTTATTTGTATAGCGCTTTTAACAATAAACATTGTCGCAAAGCAGTTTTACACAATTTGAACGATTTAAAACATGAGCTAATTTTATCCCCAATCTATCCCCAATGAGCAAGCCTGTGGCGACAGTGGCAAGGAAAAACTGCCTCAGACGACATGAGGAAGAAATGTCGAGAGGAACCAGACTCAAAAGGGAACCCATCCTCAATTGGGCAACAACAGACATGACTATAATATTAACAATTTTAACAAGAAGTCAGTTTTGTTGATGCTATAAACCCTTCATTGATGGAAACTTGAGTGCAAAACTGTTCATGACAACTATAGTCCTAAAGTTAGCAAGTCAACTGTAGTCCTCAGCCATAAAAGCATTACTGTAAGAGTCCAGAGCATCCTCCAAGTGTGACTTTTAACTGTCCTCATGGGGCTGTCCTCCACAGGAGCGATGCGATGAGACTCCAACCAGACACAGGGCACCAGGATGGATCAGGCAGGTCTGAGGAGCAGAAGAGGTCAGCATCTCGATCCCAGGACCAACATGTAACTCAGAGGGACAGATTTGGGGGGGGGAGAGAGGGAGAGAAAACACAAGTTGTTAGGTATGCCCAATGTCACCTGAATAAGTAGGAACAGTATACATATTGCACTGAGTACAAGCAGGGACTCCGGCAACTAACTATGACAGCATAACTAAAAGGGGAGAGCCAGAAGGTAACACAGGCATGAGGGAGCCCCAGGACATAAAGCAGCCAGCCACTACACAGTCAACAAACTCGAGTGAGCAAGCGAGTGGGGACTGACAGCATCCATACATCCCAGTTTACCAAAAAACTCTATGTCTGAGGACCCTCCAGATCTACACCTTTACCTCATAAACACCATTAACAAAAGGCTTGACTAAACAGTTACGTTTTCAGCCTAGACTTAAATGCTGAGACTGTGTCTGATTCCCGAACATTACTTGAAAGGCTGTTCCATAACTGTGGGGCTTTGTAAGAAAAGGCTCCGCCCCCTGATGTAGCCTTCACTATACGAGGTACCAGCAGATAGCCTGCACCTTTTGATCTAAGTAAGCTATGGCCACATCACCCCTATCTTATCCACACTACATTGGCTCCCAATAAAATTTTGCGTTGATTATAAAATACTACTGTTGACTTATGTTACGTTTTTTAACCTTTTGCCCTCAGCCTCAGCCGGAGCGATCACCATCTCGAGATCAGTCCCCTTGCGTCACCCAGAGCTCTGTGGGTGAGTCGCGAAAAAAGACAGGAACCCCATAAAGTTCACAATCTTTATTCACAAGTCCCCAAAGAGGCAAGAAAATACAGGGGATTTTATATATGTGTATTATCTGTGTGGATGAAGTGACATCACTGCAGCTGTGTGTGTTTTGTGTGTGTGTGTGTGTGTGTGTGTGTGTGTGTGTGTGTGTGTGTGTGTGTGTGTGTGAGTATGACATCATTTTTATATCTGTGTCTATATGTGTGTGTAAATGAGTGTGACATCATTGAAGACCTTGGCGCTGTGTGTGTGTGTGTGTGTGTGTGGGGGGGGGTGTGCAGACTTGCGTGCGAGTGAGGAGACCTTGGTCTGGGGCAGGTCAAATAATCTCCATCAGTGTGTGTGTGTAAATCTTGAATCAATCATAAACATAGCAATGTACAAGACAGATTTTAAAGGCCATTGCTTATGCACATCCTTAGGTCAGATATAGCAAAGGGCAATATGTTCTGATAGAATGTTCAAAAAGATATCAATATTACATCTCGAGCAATATGTCATTACGGCAGTACTGTGTCTAGCTGAGACAGAAGGTCACAGAAGATTTCTAGCTGAAATAGTAAAATAGAAAAGAGTAGAATAAATCCTTAACAATATTAAGAATAAATCCTTACAATTTTGTCACAAAATAAATTACTGCCTTCTTGGTCAAGAATAAATACTTACAACTTATAAAGCACTGAATGGTCTTGCATCACAGTACCTGAGTGAACTTCTAGGCTTTTATGACCCACCACACCTATTTAGATCAAAAGGTGCAGACTATCTGTTGGTACCTCAAATCGTGACGGCTATAGCAGGGGGCAGAGCCTCCTCTTACAAAGCCCCACAGTTATGGAATAGCCTTCTACGTCATGTTTGGGACTCAGACACAGTCTCAGTGTTGAAGTCTAGGCTGAAAACATACATTTTTAGTCAAGCCTTTTGTTTAGAGCTTTTTATTAGGCAAATTTTGAGCAGATTTGTAGGGTCCTCAGGTATAGTTTTTTGGTAAACTGGGATGTATGGCTGGTGTCACTCCTCCACTCTCACACATTCTCTCAAGTTTGTTGATGGTGGAGTGGCTGGCTGCTTTATGTCCCATGATGTACTCATGTCTTTGTTACTGTCTGGCTCTCCCTTTCATTATTCTGTCATTGTTACTCTTGCCAGAGTCCCCGCTTGCACTCAGCACACAATATCCCATGATGTACTCATGTCTTTGTTACTGTCTGGCTCTCCCTTTCTTTATTCTGTCATTTTTACTCTTGCCAGAGTCCCCACTTGCACTCAGCACACTATGTACAACAATCTGTGTTTTTTTTCTCTTGCTCGCTCGCTTGCTCAGTCTCTTTCTGTTGAGAAAAATGTCTTTTTTCACGTCAATGCTGAGATACCAGTGATGCTGGCCTCTCCTGCTCTTCAGACTTGCCTGATCCATCCTGATGCCTTACTTCTGGCTGGAGTTCTCATCACTTTGCTCCTGCAAAGATGGCCCCATATGAACAGCCTCTGATCCATCCTGATGTTCTACTTCTGGCTGAGGCTCTCATTGTTTTGCTCCTGAGAAGGATGGCCCCATATGGACAGTCTAAAGATAAACTTAGGACTAAAATTCCCATCATAACTTGAGTACTGCAGTTGTGATGAACAGTCTTGGACTCAAGTCACCATCAATGAACAGTTGATAACTTTAACAAAACTGACTTTATGTTTTATAATGAATTTCCTGGTGACACAGTTGCACTTCTTGACCATATAGGACACTATAGCGGGATTCAGGTGTGGGTGGAGCACAAAAGCATGGCAGGTGGCTGTTTGCATTGAAGAGGGGTTTTTATTTTATAGCTTTTCAGCATAGGGCTCCAAAAAACTCTCACTCTCTCACACACATGCACACACACATACAGGCTGTCAATGAGCCCTCGGCCCCGACCTCTCCTTCTCGCTCTCCTTTTATCAGGCGCGGTCACTGAAGGAGACACAAACACACGTTAATTGACAACAGATGTAGTGACACGACCACTCACCTTCCCTGACTCCGCCCTCTATTCACAGACCGATGCTCAGCCACACCCCCACTGCCACAGACACACTTATAGAAGCAAGTTATTTATAATCATGTTATCTGTCATCACACAAATGAGGACTGGTTCCCTTTTGAGTCTGGTTCCTCTAAAGGTTTCTTCCTCATGTTGTCTTTGGGAGTTTTTCCTTGCCACCATCGCCTCAGGGTTGCTCATTTGGGATTAATTTATTAGGGATAAATTTATTCATTCATATGTTTAAAATCTTTCTTTTTCTATGGAGCTGCTTTGCAAAAATGTCTATTGTTAAAAACACTATACAAATGAATTCACTTGACTTAATTGACTTGACTTACTAGTGTACCATGTGAGGAGTTACCATCTATATTTACTGGTGCCCTATGTGTGGAGTTACTGCCTATACTTACTAGTGCCCCATGTGTGTAGTTACTGCTTATACTTACTGGTGCCCCATGTATGGAGTTACTGCCTATACTTATGGTGCCCCATGTGTGTAGTTACTGCTTATACTTACTGGTGCCCCATGTGAGAACCATCTATACTTACTGGTGTAAGTATACCATCTATACTTACTGGTACTCCCCATGTGTGGAGTTACTGCTTATACTTGCTGCTGACCATGTGTGGAGTTCATGCTGATACTTCCTGGTGCCCCATGTGTAGAGTTACTGCCTATACTTATGGTGCCCCATGTGATAAAGTACCACCTATACTTACTATTGCCCCATGTGATGAGTTACCTTCAATACTTATTGGTGCCCCATGTGAGGAAGTAGTCTGTATTCATTGGTGCCCTGTGTGAGGAGGTGGCATCTATACTCATTGATACCTCTTGTAAGAAGATACCATTATACGTTCTGGTGTCACATGTGGGGAGGTACTGCCTATACTTACTGGTGCCCCTTGTGAGGCGGTACCATCTATACTTACTAGATCACAAGTGATGAGGTACCCCTTACTTCTTTGTGCCCCATGTAAAAAGATACTGTCTATACTCACTGGTGCACTGCTTTTCTTTGCCGTCATCACCTCAAGGTTGCTCATTCAGGATTAATTTATTTGACATAAATTATTGATTGTTAAAAGCATGATACAAATGAATTCACTTGACATCACTGAGTTGACTTACTAGTGCACCATGTGAGGAGTTACCATCTATACTTACTAGTGCCACATGTGAGGAAGTACCAACTATACTTACTGATGCTCCATTTGAGTAGATATTGCTTACACTTACAGTGCACTGTGTGGGGAGATATGACCTAAACTTACTGGTGTCACATGTGAGGAGGTACTGACTTTATTTTTCATGCCTCTTGGTACTGCTACTGGTGTTCCACTAGACTAAATGTGTATTGTAAAAGTTAGAGTGGGGAATGATTTTAAAAAAGTAGTGAAAGAGGAAACATATATAGAAAAAACAAAAATAAATATTGAGAAGACAAATAAAGGGAAATGTAGGATGTACTGAAGCAAGATAAAGTAGAAAATGTCAGGTTGAAAGAGTAAATAGTGAGAGAAAGACAGGAAGAAATATGTTGAAAAGAAAGAAAGAAAGAAAGAAAGAAAGAAAGAAAGAAAGAAAGAAAGAAAGAAAGAAAGAAAGAAAGAAAGAAAGAAAGAAAGAAAGAGAGAGACTGGGAGATAAAAAAAATGAAAGAGAAGTGAAAGAGGAAGATAAATAATTGATAGTTGCTGAGAGCAGTTTGAGTTTACTTAATGTATCTGGAAGCATAACACACACACACACACACACACACACACACACACACACACACACACCAGCTGGCATTACTCCATTATAATTTGTTGTATTGCACCCTTAGCACCCTTAGTCAGGTGCACAGCTGGATCACCCTGGCAGCGTAAGGGTGTGTGTGTGTGTGTGTGTGTCCTGCCCTCAGGTTGCTCTCTCTCTGACTTATAATATAGTTGAGTTGTCAGTCTCACAGCTGCCTCAGCATACGGCCTCGGATACTGCACTTTATCTTCAGATACACACACACACACTTGTAGACAGACTGAGTGTGTGCGTATGGTTTGAGTGTGCTGTGTGTTTGATCATGACAGGGTTTGATGTTGCATATGACTGGCAAAATCACTGAACATGGCGATCTGATCATGTGTCCACAGATAGATATCTATCTATCTATCTATCTATCTATCTATCTATCTATCTATCTATCTATCTATCTATCTATCTATCTATCTATCGTTTTCTTTGTAGAGAATTAGCTGTTGATATTTGTTGATTTTTAAAAACTACTAAATATTTAGTGTGGAGCTTTCAGATAATGGAATTGTTCTTTCTTTCTTTCTTTCTTTCTTTCTTTCTTTCTTTCTTTCTTTCTTTCTTTCTTTCTTTCTTTCCCTCCCTATGATTTTAGTAATAAATATTAAGAACTGTTATACTCTCTCTCTCTCTCTCTCTCTCTACAGATGGTAGGATTTTGTGGATATTGCTGTCACTGCTAATTTCTTTGTTTCTGTCTGACAGCATGGCAGATTCTCCATGAAAGTCTCACCACTTACAGACAGACAGACAGACAGACAGACAAAGAGACAGACAGATAGACACACACACACACACACACATCTATATAATAACGTTTTCCTTACTTACTGTTAGAGAAGTACTATGTTTTCTTTCTACACCATAAGCAGGAAGCAATTAACCTGGTCATGTGACCATTTACACACTGGTGAATATATCCATGTTAAATAAAGATAAGAATATTTACCTGGATTTAACCAGTTAATGAATCTAATTTGTTTGGAACTTCATGAACATGGATGTGTACATTTTGAGTTGTGATGCTCTCTGAGCAGTTAAATGAAACTCAGACTGACAGAGCAGTGAGTTCTTGAGAGAGATGCAGTAGTGTTGAGTGTTTCTGGTGGTTAGTTTGTGTTAAAAATGCTAAATTATGGAGGATGTGGAGGGAAACATGTGCAAACTGTACGCATGAACAGACACATTGCACAACTGAGCAAACACTCTTGTGATATGGGTTTAACACTACAAGTTAGTCTACTTAGTGTACTTAATATTAACTCCATTGTCAGGTGATGAGTGAAACTCCACCCACCTGCTTCAACTGAGCATCTACATGAGCTGTAGATGAGCTGCAGTCGAATCCATAGTTAAACTTGTCAGGAATCATGTTTTAGCTCCTAGAGTACAATGCTTTGTAATATGTCCTGAATTAGTTCATCGGATTCATTTATAAGCCTGGGGGTGGCACCGTGGTGCAGTGGTTATCACTGTGGCATCACAGCAAGAAGGTTCTGGGTTCGAACCTCATGGCCAATGGGGGCCTGTCTGTGTGAAGTTTGCATGTTCTCCCCATGTCTGTGTGGGTTTCCTCCAGGTGCTCTGGTTTCCTCTCACAGTCCAAAGACATGTGGTTAGGTTAACTAGCTACTCTAAATTGCCCATGAACGGTTGAGTGGGAACTGCTTGATGCCCACCCTGGGTAGCTCTCCTGAGCTAACTAACAAATCTGCAGTAAAGCAGTAAACTACGGCTGAGATACGAGAAGAAGATTTAAAGAAATCATTCAAGAAAAATTAATTGTTTGCAAAGTTGGCATTTACAGGTACAAATTATTAAAGGTTTCAGATTCTGCCTTTCAGATTTTTCAAGTGTAGGTCATAAAAAGAATTTTTCCTGACACCCAATTATTTTTGTTTAGTGGACCAAAAACTACTGAATTTGAATCACAGATTTTCAATTTTATTAGTTTTTTTGTTTGTTTGTTTTTGTTTCTTTTTTTAATAGAACAATTAATTAATTTAGTGTCACGTCAGCCTAAATTCTCCACTATTTTTTCCTGCTTCACCATGACCCAATTCAAGATACTACATCATGCATTACGTGGTGGGCTTTCCCCATTCGCTCAAGGTATTGTGGGATACAAATTTGAAACAGGAGAGAAAAATGGAGGACATGAGTGTGTGAATGAAATGTGAAAGACCAACTACAGTAATGGAAAGCGAGAAGAAAAGACGTTATGTTATATATGAAGGAAAGGAAACGCAGGACCAAACTAATAAATATGGGCGCTCAGCGAGCACCTCGGTGTGATCAGCTGTTCGTTTAGCGACAGAATGATGGAACTGTCAGTGCACGCTCAAAGGGAAACCTGTAGATGGCAGTAATGCAACACTGTGGATGCCAGCTGCCGTAAAACCCAAAAGAAGAAGGTAAACCTGCGCATGCGCACACGGACTTCCTCTGTCTGCTTGACTGCACAAAGCGAGCGATTTCATGCACATTATTTTACTTTAATCCCCTCAAATTAAATAACTTCCCAGCCACAAAATGGCCTGAGATTTTGTGAGATATTACAGAAATAAACAGATATCACAACGACCACATTTCAGAGGGAAGTAAATTTCACCGATTTTATGAAATCAAAAGGCCATCTAGCTTTAATAAACACCAATAAGCTGAGCAAAGAAGACAAGTTTGACATAAAATTCACAATGGTTTTTTGCAATAAAATTGTATTAAAACCCAAAATCAGTAAAAGTTGGGACAGTAGGAAAAATGCAAATAAATAAAGAAAGCAGTGATTTCTAAAACATACTTTGACTTGTATTTTATTACAGACAGAATGGACCCAAGATATTTCATGTTTTGTTGGTCAACTTCATTTCATAAAGTTGATTATAAAGTTTAGCATAATTACAAATGGACCAACAGATAATAAGGTACAGTGTTAATAGCTAACTTTCTGAAGGGTATTTTCTCCATTCCTGTGTTAATTTAAATCTTTTCTACACCAGCTCTTTCCTCTCCAATTATATTTGTGCAAATGCACATGTGTAAAAACACTCAGTGTTGTGCTGTTGTAGTGAGATAATAAATGATGGTGTGGTGTGATGAAGTGGAGGTACTGTTACCATCCTGAAGTTGATTATTTTCCTACAGCAGAACATCCCCAAGATTTTTATTCCTCTTACACCACAAGAAGTTTACTAATGATTACAACTGGAACGTCATACTTTTATCTGTCCATAAAATGGATACATTACTTTCATTATAGCAGCTATAAACAGGCATTCCTGCATCAGCTTCACTTTTTCACTCTCTTGAAGTCACTTAGACAAAAAAAAAAGCAGCTTGAGATTTTTTTCCTTTATGGCATTTGGCAGACGCCCTCATCCAGAGCAATTTACATTTATCTCATTTATACAACTGAGCAGTTGAGGGTTAAGGGCCTTGCTCAAGGGTCCAACAGTGACCTTCTGAGCAGAAGTCCAACATCTTAACTACTGAGCTACCACTGCCCACTTTTCATTATCAAGAAACCAAACTCCTCTGTCCTGAAGATGTCCAAGAACCTAAAGTTCAGCTTTAGTTCTCTGACATCTTTTAGTTCTGACTGTTACAGCTTCCATAAATGTTAAATAAACTTCTCCATACAGAAAGCTTTTTAATCTGTTTATATGAAGCATACGCTGTAGAAGAAATGACAATGTATTAGAATGTCCCTGTTATTGAAAATTAATCAATTTCTTTTGACGAATCAGTGGTGTAAAAGTAGATGTTGATCAGATTATGGACATGGGTTCAGTGAGGTGTTGAGAGCGAACAGGACCGAGTTTAACTCTCACTAACACACTGTTAAAAGTGCTATAAAAGTTTGCGGTGACTTTAAGTAGCTCAGCGGTCCAATTAGAGCAGCGTTCTCGGTGTAGCCCGCAGTGGAGAAGTCGTTACTGTCGTTACTGTAGCTTAGCTTCAAGCTAGAAACCACATATGACAGGGTGAGCGCGGGAGGGGCAGTTTCACGATTGTACTGCCCCAAGGCATCGCTCGCAGTCAGTATACATATATACACTTCTCTATCCGTCTCTCTGTCTCTCCCTCCCTCTCTCATTCATTCCTCTGTGCTCGCTCTACAGCACTCTCTCTCTCTCTCTCTCTCTCTATTCACACACACACATACACACACACACACTCTCACTGTCTGGTCTCTTCAGCACCGGCGCACGCACACACACACACACACACACTCGCACACCCACAAGCACACACATACTTCTCCTGCAGTGATCATCACAGCGATACAGGTATGTGAAATTTAATTATTAAGTAAAAATTATTGCTTTTTTGAGTAATTTTTTGTCTTGTTTTAAGAGTAAAACAAAAGTTTATAGAGTTTATAGAGTTCATCTTCATGCAGTTTTGTCTTTTTTTGTCAAAAAGTCTTTGTACAGGAAAGAATTGATCTAACTCAGTGGGACAAGTTATCAAATTGGACACGCTAATTCAATAATTCAGTATAAATGAAGAAACAAGAGACACAATGAGGAATAATATATATAGATGATATGTAGATATCATTCTTCTTTATTATTATTATTATTATTAATAATAATAATTTATATTCAACACTTTTTAAAAAAGCAAATATTCAATAAGTTTAACTTTCACTCCATAAGGAATGTTTTAAATCCATATTTATTGTAATTATTTTGTCATTATATATTCATTTTCCTTTATTTAAATGTTATATAAATGCTATAGTTGTTATGACATGATTCTGTCCTTGTGTACACGAAAGGTATTTACAAAAAAATACAATTCTAAAATTTAATTTGATATTATTGAAGAACCTTTTAACATGATAACGTGAACTCTCTGACACATTGGAACAGATTAATGCTCAGAAACATTCTTCTTCAATTTAAAAAAAATTCTCTTCTTCTTCTTCTTCTTCTTATTCTTATTATTATTATTATTATTACATTAATATTGTTACTATTAAATTGTATTCCAAACAATAAAAACAAACAATAGGCTGAAATCTTACTGCAGGAAATATAAGTTAAATATTTTGTAATATCAGTGTGTACATCTGGACCCAAATGTTATTTTAAAGCTATAAATATAAATATACCTTTTGTATTTTACACACACACACACACACACACACACACACTGCAACATTCTGAAGGTCAGTTACACTTGGAAATGTTTTATTTGAAAAAATTTAATCTAATATAAATTAATACTTTATCTATAAAGTACTTACAGAGCATCATTCCTTTTTTGTTTCTTTCTTGGTTTATCACCTAAATAAAAATCAGAAAGAATATACCTGAGATGTGATTTACATTCATGTAATTTATTTTACTTTATATTGAGAGACACTGCATCACTGTATTTCCAAATTTCCTTTCCTTTTCAAAATTAAACACTTTGTATTATTTATTATTAAACACTTCTGTCTCTCTATACAACTTCATTTTTATCCAGTCATCTTGCTCATCCATCTATCTCTCCACCTGTCTGTTCATCCTCTATCTACTCATCCAAACAGAAATTTGTCCATCCATCCTCGATTTGACCAATTGCTCATCCATCTTTTTTCTATATTAAATTATAAAACCACTCCATCTATCATCAGTCCATCTGTCCATCCATCATCAGTCCATCCATAATCAGTCCATCTATCCATCCATCATTAGTCCATCCATCATCAGTCCATCTATCCAGCCATCATCAGTTCATCTATCCATCTATCATCAGTCCATCTGTCCATCCATCATCAGTCCATCACTCATCTGCCCCTCCATCATCAGTCCATCTGTCCATCCATCAACATTGCATCTATCCATTCATCATCAGTCAATCTGCCCATCCATCATCAGTCCACCTATCCATCCATCATCAGTCTATCACTCATCTGCCCATCTGTCATCAGTCCATCTGCCCCTCCATCATCAGTCCATCTGTCATTAGTCCATCCATCATCAGTCCATCTATCCATCCATCATCAGTCCATCTGTCCATCCATCAACATTCCATCTATCCATCCATCATCAGTCAATCTGCCCATCCATCATCAGTCCACCTGTCCATCCATCATAACTCCATCTATCCATCCATCATCAGTCCATCTATCCATCCTCATCTTTCCATCTATGCATCCATCATCTGTCCATCCATCATCACTCTGTCTGTCCATCCATCACCACTCCATTTGTCCATCCACACAGTCGTCCACTTCTCTTCATATATTCATCCATCCTCTATTTGTCCAGTAGTCTGTATTTGTATTCTTCTCTCCATCCATTTCATTTTGTCCATCTATTCATCCATGCACTTCTTTGTCATCCATTCACCTGCCTGCCCATCCATCTCTCTACCTTTCTGTCCATCCATCTGTTCATCCATACACTTGTTAGTCATTCTTTCATTCATCCATCTCTCCACTTATCTGTCCATCTATCCTCTGTCCACTTACTCATCAGTCTGTACCAGTATTCTTTAAATCCATCCATCTGCCCATCTCTCCATCTATCTGCTATTCATTACTCTATTATTTTGTCTATGCTTTCATTCATCCATCTATCCGTTTGCAAACAAACATCCTCAATTTCACCTGTTTACTTATGTCTTTATTTGCACTGATGACTCCATCTGTCTGTCCATCTCTCCACCTATCTCTTATCCATTCTTTCACCATTTTGTCAGATTTTTATTTATCCATTCATCATCTGTCCATCTATCCTTCAGCCTGCTCTGATGTCTATCATGATGTTGTTTTCTGTCTGACCTGCATTTTGTGTGTTTGCGCTGTTTTAATTGCAATGACACAAAGTCTGAAACAGCTTCAAAACACACACGCACACATGCACGCACGTGCACACGCGCGCACACACACACACACACACACACACACACACACACACACACACACACAATAATGGTGTCTGATAGTGGAATGTAAAATGATTTTATTATTGATTGCTCTGAAAGTTGTGTTGAACAGCGATGAGACAAAACAACCTTCATCTTCACAATATGTTTAGTAGTGTGTGTGTGTGTGTGTGTGTGTGTGTGTGTGTGTGTGTGTGTTTAACACTGTTGTTTTTTTATGTCATATGTCAGTATTTAATATGACATTTATTCATTCAATTTTTTAACCTTTCAGTTTTGGAAAAGGTGAAAAATAGATGATTTTTCAAATAAATTTTGCACTTGTCCATCCAACCATCCATCTCTCCAACCGCTGATCTGTCCACGAAGACTTCTGTCCTCGTATTCACCCATTTTACTGCCAAGTCCATCCATTTACTTATTTATCCATCATTCCATTGCTGAATTATATCCATCCATCTATCCTTCTATCCATCCTTTCATTTATCCAGTCATCTTTCTGGTCATAAACTTATTTATCTGTCCATCCATATGTTTATATTTCTATCTGCCAATCAATCTGTCTGTACATTCATCCATTCAATATCAATTCTGTCCACTCATCCATCATTCCATCACTGTCCATCCTTTTATCAGGGCATCAACATGTCCATCCATCCATCCATCCATCCATCCATCCATCCATCCATCCATCCATCCATCCATCCATCGATTAATGTTTCCATCCAGTCATTCATCATTTAATCACTCCATTTATTCAGTAATCCATCATTCCATCAGTCCACATGTCTGTTGATCCATCTTTTTGGGCATCAATATCTACATACATTCACCCATCTGTCTAACCATCATCCATCCATCTGGGCACCAATATTTCCACACTTTCACCCATCTGTCTAAACATCATCTATCCATCCGTTACTCCACCTGTCCATGTTATTGCTCTCTGGTGATTGTGTGCATGTTATATTATTGTGTTCCTTTATTTGTTTTAAATCTAATACATCAATGCTTTCAGCAGCTTGTTCTAATTCAGAACACATACAGAGGTCACTTACACACACACACACACACACACACACACACACACACACACACACACACACACACACACACAGTGCCCAATAGTAGGACAAAAAAAAAAAAAAACCTGTCTGGAAAAATAATTTCTATTGATTTGACTCTAATAGCAGCTCTGAATCATAAAAGCAGTTAAAAGCAGAACATCACTGGAGGCATTTCATTTTACAGCATGTCCTAAAGACAGAGGGATGAAATGAGAGACAGAGAGAGAGAGACAGAGAGAGAGAGACAGACACGTGTGTCACAAGAGATGAATGTGTGTGAAATCTGATACATTTTCTCTTCCTGTACTCAGGATCTCATTAAAGATGTTATCCTGGAGTTAGGACAGTGTGTGTGTGTGTGTGTGTGTGTGGGGGGGGGGGGGGGGGGGGGGGTCCTTTCTGGTAAATAAGATAAGGGCTGATGATGTCATAGCTGAGAAAAAGTTTCTCATGTTCTTCAAAGAGAAATTATAATTATATTTAAATTATAATTTCAACTAAAGGACACACACTGGACCGTTCCAAACAAGTAAACAAACAGGATATAGTCATAACCCCACACACACACACACACACACACACACACACACACCAGTGGATTTAGAGTTTGATGTTAATAAATGTTCATATAATAACTAGTGGTTTAACACATAGTGCACCCAAAACATTTACAAGGAAACTCCTAAAATAATAAAAAGTAGCAAATTATTTGAAAAACTGTTCAACAAAATAAATAAAATAAACTAAAGAGGATTTGCTTCTATCAGGTGTCATTGATTATGAATGGACTTATTAAAAAATAATTTTACTGAATATTATATGGGTAGGCGGCACGGTGGTGTAGTGGTTAGCGCTGTCGTCTCACAGCAAGAAGGTCCGGGTTCGAGCCCCGGGGCCGGCGAGGGCCTTTCTGTGTGGAGTTTGCATGTTCTCCCCGTGTCCGTGTGGGTTTCCTCTGGGTGCTCCGGTTTCTCCCACAGTCCAAAGACATGCAGGTTAGGTTAACTGGTGACTCTGAATTGACCGTAGGTGTGAATGATTGTCTGTGTCTATGTGTCAGCCCTGTGATGACCTGGCGACTTGTCCAGGGTGAACCCCGCCTTTCGCCCGTAGTCAGCTGGGATAGGCTCCAGCTCGCCTGCGACCCTGTAGAAGGATAAAGCAGCTAGAGATAATGAGATAAGATGATATTATATGGGTAACTTTAAGTTTTCTGACATGTTCAGGACAGAGGAGATGGTTTTGTTTTTTCTTTATTTACTTCAAAAGAGAAAAAATTAATGTTTAATTGTTGATAAATTATGGACCTCCTTCTGAGCTTTTCTAACGCTACGATAATGCAGAGTCTTGACAGTCTCTTCAACCAAACATATTTTAATATTAATTTAACAGCACTAGTTAGCTTTAAGTCTAAGTCTAATAAGATCTCAAATACTAGGATTTGGGGCGTGAGCTTTGCTAATATCACTAATAACGGAGATGAGTAAAATTTAAAGAGACAGAGTTGGAACATCACTGAGTACTGAACACTACCGGAGGAGGGGTAAAGAACAGGCTATATGCCCTGACCCACTTCCCTACTCTAATGATGCCCTGTGGCAGTCATTCCTCATTACAACACACACACACACACACACACACACACACACACACACACACACCTCGAGCCCCTCACCATGTGGAGCCTATAGCTGACCTCGAGGGTCCTGCAGAAACACAGCACCAAAACCTGCAGCCAGTGAGCAGGTGCAGCCCCTTGAGACACTGTATATATATGTGTGTGTGTGTGTGTGTGTGTGTGTGTGTGTTGTGTGTGTGTGTGTGTGTGTGTGTGCTGGAAGTAATGAAGGATGGCAGGTAGAGGAAGAACAGACCAGACTCTCCTAAGACATGCTAGTGGCAACACACACACACACACACACACACACACACACACACTTAACTGAACGTGCACTGGTTTAAATACCACTAGATGATTGTCATTATTTTTTATTTATTTATCTGATCGATTGTCTCAGAATTTGTTCCTTTTTTCTCACATAAAATCTCACTTTATTAATTTTTTATCAGGGATTTAAAACACTTTTACACTTGCTTTTATCATTTGTGATGTTTAAATTTCTTTCATTTCAAGCTTTCCTTCAGTCTCTGATGGTTTACCAGTTAAACTGATGATTTATTGATGATTTTGGTGAGTAATAAATGATTTATAATTAAGTCATTCATTATACTGCAGTTTATTAATGAACAGTGGCTTCTAAACTTCTGCTAATATTCTGGTAAGTATTAATAAATACATTAATTCAACAATTTTAAAATTATACATTTATTATAGATTATGATTCTCCAGTTCTCTGGACACACAGAGTTCAAGTATTAATTAAATTGTTATAATGGTTTAACCTTCTATGTTTAACTTTATAAATGAATATTTATTTATAATTCTGAAATTGTTTATTATTATTATTATTATTATTATTATTATTATTATTATTATTTATTACTTTATGATTTTTAAGTTGTTTTATTTATTTTTATTATCATTATTTACATTCTGAAATTGTTCTAAAATATTTACATTAATTGATCAAGCTTTAATTAGTAAAATACTTATTATATGTTTTTGCTTTATTAACCTTCAATGAAAAATGTTAGCCTTCCCATGATTTACTGTTTATTATTTTTATTCACTTTTATTATCTTGTTCTCTATCAGTTTGTGTAATGCTCATGTTTAAATGCAAATCTTTTCTTTTTTTCTGATTTTGTAAAAAAAATTTATCTTTTTATTGTGTTGTTTTTGTTTTTTGTTAGTTTTTTCAAGTTATTTGTAGACAAAATAGTTTGCATTATTTGTATTTCTCATTTTATTATTTATGCTGACTTTGATTTTTAAGCTATTTTTATTTTATGTTTACTTTTATTCTGCTCTCCATCTGTGTATTCAGAGTTTAAATAAAGCTCAGATTATTATTCAGTTATTACATTCTTGTTTTGCTTTTTTGCTTTGAAACCATTTCACATGCTGCAGCCTACAGATAATATGATTTAAATATACTTTAAATAATATATCTTGAATAATTCTTCATATTTATATGTACTATGTTAATTGTAATAGTAACACTGTAAATCTAAGTCTACATTTCAATTGCTCTCTTTCTTTTTTTTGGTCTGGATTTGTGTCCAAAGAGATTGAATGAGAATTTTCTGTGGCAAAAATGCACACTATATATTAGACATATTTTAAGGTTTAATACTTTTATTCTCATTAAACCAAAATCATTGATGCTACACTGTAAAGAATTACAAATAAAATAACAAACTAAATTTAAATAATTTTGTTTTATTGTTCTGTTTTCCCCCTCACAGACTGATCCTCTGTCTCCCTCCATCATGCCGAAGGAGGAGTGTAAGTTATCTTCGGGCTGTAAACATAAAGAGCGTAAGCCAAAGAAACCACACTACATCCCGCGTCCCTTTGGGAAGCCTTATAACTACAAGTGCTTCCAGTGTCCCTTCACCTGCATGGAGAAATCCCACCTGTACAACCACATGAAGTACAGCCTGTGTAAGAACTCGCTCTCGCTCCTCATCGAGTCTGACTGGTCCTATAAAAAAGGGAACATGCTGCCATCTGACCAGCTCCGCCTGCAGCAGGGCACTGTCGGAAGTCATGCTTCAGAGCAGGAGCAAGAGCAGGCGGAGAAGAAGGGAGGAGATGACCTGCAGCTCAGCTTCAGTGATGAACAGAAGATGGAGATGGAAAATGGTGCAGAAGCTCAAGCGGAGATGACCGGGGCAGCCAATCAGAGCTCAGAACAGACAGAGGCCTCTCCAAGGGGTGGGGCCAAGCAGGAAGCCGAGCTTATCATGGCGGATGTGTTCTCACTGGAGGAGCAGCTGTTACGAGCGCGCTCAGTGGAGGTTGAATCAAAGCTGCGTCACTACCGTCTCTCCAAAACACGCTTACTCCTGTCTGAGTCATTGCCCTGTTACCCCCCCACATTACCCCCTGGACATCTCAGCTGTCCTGATGCCCCACCTCTCAACCTCTCACTGCTTGGGGTTGGCTACCCTTTGACCTCTGACCTTTTTTCCTATCTTAACCCTGGCCTCGGCACTACAACAACATCTAATCCAGCACAGGTTGGCTCTTTGCCTTTTCTAGCTTCAGCAGCTCCACTCACACACACTCACACACACTCTGACCGCTCAGTACTGCCCCCACGCTTCTATTACCCCTTCCTGTGTGAGCACACAGCAGCACCAGACCCCAGCAAAGCCATTAAACCCACTGCCTTTACCCCCAAACTCAACCTGTGGAAGTTTCCGACACTCCGGCCTGCAGGCTCAACCGAAGCCTGGAGCTCACCTGGCAGCTTGAGCCCAGAGATGGGGTCTGCCACCGGGAAGAGGGTTCAGAGCCGATGGGAGGTGGAGCAAAGTGGGAAAAGGGCGGCAAGTTCTGCAGATTCCCATAATACACCTGCAGAGAAAAAGGTGGCATCTTCATTCCTGCTCAATCAGACCACGCCCATTTCTGTTGACAGACTCCTCCTACAGAGCAGGTGAGAGAGCCAAGTGATGACATATAAATATAAATATTTAGGTGGGATTGGGAGTGCCTACTAACTGTTTTCTTTTTGAATAGAAGTGGAGAACTAATCATTAATATATAATAATGAATAATATTTGGAAATATATATTTGTTGCCACCACTCATCTACTTACAAAATTACACAAAGGCTATTTCTCCATGACAGCAGTTTTTGTTGCTTTAAATGGTCTCTTGGCTCCGTGAAGCCTGTGAGTCAGTGTTCTTATCCTGAAAAAGGAAGTGGATAGAACTCACCTGGGGAGTACAGCAGGGCATGAGGTTGATGATAATGGATGGTTGATGATAAGCTGATGGGCATACGGATGGTTCTCTGTTAACCTGATGGTATCTTTAGATGGAGAAATGAGGTATCCAGCTGGGGAACTGGAATGAGTTCCAATGATAATCAGAGAGTAGGATTATGATTAGAGGTGCAACAATACGTCATGACAAAATGCATCGTGATGCAAAATTGTGATGATGTGTATCATGGAAAAGTGATTTACATCGTGTAAGTGAGCATACTGTTACTTATACAGTTGCAGAGTGCACACGGACTGATAGGTCTGGACTACAATGAGGTTACAGGATTACACCACCATGTTATAGCTCTTTAAAAATAGAGCTGTCCTGTAGTTTTCAAACATCACCAGCTCCGCACCGCTGCACCCTACAGCGCTGGAGACAGAGGCATTTTCGCCGACTTTGGCGCTCTATTTCCAGTTAAAATGATGCCTCAGGTGCTGCAATGAGCTCATTATGTTTCTATCCATCATTTTCCCTAGGTCAGACAAGTTATAATTTAATTAATTTATTTTTAAGATATGGTGTAGTACATTTTGCTTACAATATTAAGCCTCTGTTCATAATAGTTTTTGATTTTATATAATTTTATACAGACTAAAATGAACACTGGCCATGTTTACATGCATCCATTTTTTACAGTCAGAATGAATTCATTCTGATCTGTGATGCTGAAAGTATTGTTGACATGAAAGTGATCAGATAGCTAGTGTGTGTTTATTTGTTCCAAGCGCACAGTCAGAACAGAATTTCTGAAGTGTGCACAGTCTCACATAGCTGGCTTTCTCCACTCTGTAAACATGGACATGGCAAGTATTTTTTCCAGCATTTCTTTTATCTATTTTATTTAACTTAAGCAAGATTTGGAAAGAAATCTTCTCTTTGTCGAAGTGCTGAACAAGAGAAGGCAAGCACAGGATCATTTTGTTTTAAAAATGCTGTCCTGTACAAAACCAAACCTTTACTGCCTATTTCCAATTACCAGAAAATTTATCTTGGCACAGTTGTTTTTTTTTTAATTGAAAATACGTCAACAACTTGCAACAACAGACAAGGAACATCTTGGCACAATTGTCCAATACATCCAGAAGCAGTGTGTGACATCATACACACTGTTACCACGAGGCTACAAACAAAGCACCCAGACATCATCGCTGTGTAAAGGCATACTGAACATGTGCAGAAGGCAATCCACTCGAGCTTTAACAGGGATAATGTCTTGTTTTGATTGATTTGTGAAAAGTTTAAACTTACCCCTCTGAAACTGATTGAAATTTTAATCTGTTTAGGCTTTTTATTCTGACTGAGGTGTTTATATGAAGCATTTTTTCCCCCCAGTTTGGCTTCTAAACTGATTATAATTAGAATATTAGGCTCCATGTAAACTCAGCCATTGTTTTGCATTGTGGAATAGTTGCAAAATAATTAAACAGTGGCCAGTCAGCATACAACTTCCCACAAGAATAATAAATAAATAATAAATAAATACTCCTTCACTTACTTCAAGCAGGTGAAAAGAGTTCCTTGATAAGGAGATTTACACCCCACACAGACAGAACAATGTGCTTAATAAAACCATTCTCTTCTTATTTTTACACAAGGTGACGCTAAGACCTTTTGGTTGCCCTCTAATGGGCAGGTGAGGAATAACACCAGTCTGTAAATTATTGGCTTCAGTACTATCAAATATCTCACGACACTATTGAGTAAAACACTGCCAAATCATAAATTTTGTAAGGTAGTGTCCAAAGTAGTGTAAAGCACCCAAAAATTAAACACTCAATGATATTTTATTCTTTTCCTTTTTGTTTAACAAACAACCTTATTTCCTAATTTAATATGCTTACAAGTTAATTCAGTTTAAATCCTTTGGAAACCTGACACAAAAAGCAACAAATTATGTGCTTAAAAATCCAATCTGTATTTTCTCATCTCAAACACATTAAACATATTTCAATTTCTAATTCATACCTTACATGTGTTTCTTAAAATATAAGGTATTAATTATTAATTTAAATATGTTTCATGTGTTTGATATTATTAAAATACAGATTGCATGTTACATATTAATTTAATATTCCATGCACTGAGAGGCTCCGGTTGAAATGATGGATTTTCTGAGGTGACTGGTATAGTACTATTTTGAGAGGGGAACAATACTATGCCAGTCACCGAAGAAAATCCATAATTCCTGGTGCCTCTCAGTGCATGGTATATAAATTTATATCCCTCATCAAAAAATTCTAGACTAAAAGTGTCAACTACAAAGAATTAGAAATAAATCTGAAAAAAAAAAAGAAATGCTCATGGAGCCAGAGCTGTGACTTGAGTCGGCCAGATAGCTTGAAATTGTGACGTCAGTTCATGGTCTACCCAGGATACAGCATGACTGACTCACACCATATCCATTTTTTGTTGCTGTTGACATCACGAGATACATTGCTTAATCAATGGTGGAACGATTTTATATCACATGAACCATCATTGGCCAATCCTTGCATGGGAATTATTTGATGATGGATATCAATGTGGCATCCATCAGTCTCGAAAGACCATGGATCTGCGGCCAGAGAGTTTTGATTCAGCTGCTGATGGCGGTACAGCATCTGTTGTGGCTGTACAGGCCCGCACGGGAGTGACAGTCTCGGTTGCAGCAATTGCATTTGAAGACACCATCTCCGGATGTTGCTTTGTTGTAGTCTTTTCATTTAACACACTTTTCCTCAACGGCAAGCCTCAGTTTCTCTTCTCCTCACTCCAACCCTCTGTGTAGTTCATGTCTCCAGCATGAGCAATCATTCATGATGTCTTCCCATCTCTCGACATCCAGCTCCATTAACTTCATGTCCCTTTTGTAGACATCCTTAAAGCAAAGATGAGGTCATCCTCGTGCTCTCTTGCCAATGGCCAATTCCCCATATAGTAGATCTTTTGGAATCCTCCCATCCAGCATCCAATGTACATGTCCAAGCCAGCAGAGATGGCACTGGTGGAGAAGACTGAAGAGGCTGGGTAACTGGGCGCAGGTGAGAACTTCAGTGTTGGTGACTTGGTCGATCCATTTGATGCCTAGAATGCATCTCAGGCTGTGAAGGTGAAAGGCATTGAGACGTTGCTCCTGCCTGGAGTAGAGGTTCCAGGTCTCGCTGCTGTAGAGTAGCATGCTGAGGACGCATATCCTATAGGGATATATTACCTTATATAATGTCTGTTTCTTAGAATATGGAAGGCATGGTGGTGCAGTAGTTAGCACTGTAGCCTCTGGGTTTGAACCTCACGACCGACAGGGGCCTTTCTATGTGGAGTTTGCATGTTCTCTCCATGTCTGCATGGGTTTCCCCCAGGAAAAGACATACAGACATACAGATTAGGTAAAATACCCAGGTGCTGGGGTTGCACAAGCCAGTGCATACTTAGTGCTGGTCCCAAACCTGGATAGATTGGGGAGGGTTGCATCAGGAAGGTCATCTGGTGTAAAAAAATAAATAAATAATAAAAACTATGCCAAATCAAATATGTTGATCTGGATGATCCTGTGGTGACCCCTAACAGAAGCAGCCAGAAGATGTGTTTCTTAAAATAATGTTTAGCCATTTAAAACAAAAAAAATTTGAATACCTGTGATTTCAAAACAAGATATTTAGCATAAAGGCTGTTTCCCATACAAAAAAAAAAAAAAGAAAAGAATGTAATATTACAAACATTTTACATTTGTGGTTTGTTCAATAGATTTATTTATTTTTATTGTGGACATGTGGCTGTGATGAAAATTATGTCAAGGGTTTTAATGACTTATAACACTCTCTTTTTGTTTCTGTCTCTAGTCTCAGCAGTCGGACTGGATTGGACGAGCATTACTCGGACATAAGAAGTTCCACTCACTTCTTGGAGGTGGGAGAAGAGAAGGAAAGAGGGATGGATGGAGACACAAATGAAGGGATGGATGGAGAGATAGTGTGTGATCTTTCCTCAGCACTGCAGGAGCTCCAGCGTGCTGAGCGAGAGGCTGCACTACACCCTGAACACGCCCACTCTCACCATATGTGGGCACAAAAGATTCGCAAAATCCGTCTGGAGCTGTCTCACATTCAGCAGGCACTGCAGAGTACCACACAGGGACCCCTCGACCTGTCTGTCAAAAAGGAGCCCATCACCATGATGACAGCACCTCCGTTTGAAAAGCACGAAATGAAACTGGTGACAAATGTTAGCATTTATTACTAGTTACTGTTTTTAATAGGTAGTCCAGAACATGTAAAAATTCTTCATAGTCAAAAAATTTCAGATATCTCCAATTGCATGACAACGCAAAGTTTTCATGATACAACAGTCAAGGAATGTCAACAGATAGTGGTCAGTGCTAGGTTGCTAAATTAGGGGAAGACTTGGGACGAGTTTTTAGCTTTTGTAACTTGTATAAAATTCTTTGCAGGTAGTGTTACATTCATATTTCTTTAGAGAGTATTTACTGTACCCTCTTAGCACAACATTAGTTTCTCAGCTCATCACATATACTGACCTTCAGGACTCACTTTTTCTCTCACTATTTTTTGCGTGGAGACATGAGACACTGAGGGGAGACATGGGACAAAAATAAAATACCTCAGCCTAGAATTTTAATTTTTATTTATGATCAAAACTTGTACCATAGGAACTGTATGAACACATAATGCTGGTACAGTGATAGAAAAATGTCAGTTTACCCAAAACCAGACTCAACAAAACAGTTCCATTCTCAAGAAGGAATGAAATAAGTTTAATCCTCATGCAGGGACACACCCACATTTTTAACAAAATTTTAAACAAGTTTATATTTGTAAACCACAAGAAAAAACTTGTAACATCATGAACTGTCCCAGCTCTCCCCATCTGGACATTTTGAAAAGGAAAAAAATCCTTAATTTTTTTTCCCCCAGAATTTAAGTTTAATAAATAATACTATGACTGGTCAGGGCAGCATGGTGGTGTAGTGGTTAGCACTGTCACCTCACAACAAGAAGGTCCTGGGTTTGAGCCCAGCGGCCAATGAGGGCCTTTCTGTGCGGAGTTTGCATGTTCTCCCCGTGTCTGTGTGGGTTTCCTCCGGGTGCTCCGGTTTCCCCCACAGTCCAAAGACATGCAGGTTAGGTTAACTGGTGACTCTAAATTGACCGTAGGTGTGAATGTGAGTGTGAATGGTTGTGTGTCTCTGTGTCAGCCCTGCGATAACCTGGCGACTTGTCCAGGGTGTACCCCGCCTTTCGCCCGTAGTCAGCTGGGATAGGTTCCATCTTGCCTGTGACCCTGCAGAGGATAATTGGCTACAGATAATGGATGGATGGATGGATGGATGGATGGATCTGGTCACTCCATGCTACATACTTTAATTCCTAACAAATCCCCAATTCTCCAGTGTACATTACACCATAGAATGGGGGTGGAGGTGAAGTGGAAAATACAAGTTTTGGTTGATAAAATATTGAATTCCACAAACCTTACTGCAGTGTCCAGCTTCACAGCTCCAAAGGAAATCGGTTACTCTAAGGGGCAGCATCTAACTTCTGATGGAATCTAAAACCTGATTGGATGAAATTAATTTATTGGAATACGAACATTCTCAAATTTTCCCACTCTCCCCTACTCAGTCAATCATTAACAAAAGCAAAACTTGCATCTAAATACGTTCAATGTGCAACATTAACTAGAAGAGAAGAAGAAGAAACCTTTATTTTTTCACATGCACACTCAAGTACAGTGAAATTCCTCATCTGCATTTAACCCATCTGAAGGAGTGAAGACACCCATGTAAGCAATGAGCACACACACATACCCAGAGCAATGGGCAGTCATGCTACAGCGCCTAGGGAGCAGTTGGGGGTTAAGTGCCTTGCTCAAGGGCACTTCAGCCGTGATACAGAGGGAGGGAAAAGTGCTGTTCAAATCGAACCGGTAACCCTTTGGGCCCAAGGCTGCTTCTTTAACCTTCAGGCCATGGCTGCCCCCGAAACTAAACATAGCACTAAAAGTCAGATTTGTCTTCATTGTTATTTGATGTAGAATAGCTACCGATTAGCTAATGCACTATTTATACTACACCTTCATTTACACTGTAGCTAGCTTTATGATAAGACAATGTTGTGTTGTTTTATTTTCTATTAACTCGATCTTTTTATCACACACTAGCATTCACAGCAGAGCCAGGATATGAGTTCTGAGACAGGTGAAGAAGAGGAAGAGGAAACAGAGATAGAGGACGAGTGGAAGAAACGCTCTCTCGATGTCCTGATCAGGATGGGTCAATCCCATGGTGTTTCCCTGATGACCCCAGGTGTTGCCATGGTAAAGTCAGAGCCATTGCTTGGTGATGCAGAGGCGCTGTGGAACAGCAGGACCAGGAAATGTGAAGCTGACTCCAGTGTTCGGGTGTGTTCTAAAACCCCAAACTGCCCCTCAAGCCCAATAACTGCTCCTGCAGTACAATAACTGCCCTGTTCATCAAATAGCTATCCTCTAACTCGAATAACTACCCCAGAAACTCCAGTAAATACACTCTAACAAAAATAACCACCCCATAACTCCCATAGTTGCCCATGTAACTCTAATATCTGCCCCTGGAGCTCCAATAACTGCCCCTGGAGCTCCAATATCTGCCCCTTTTGTCCAATAATTGCCCCTGGAGCTCCAATATCTGCCCCTTTTGTCCAATAACTGCCCCTGGAGCTCCAATATCTGCCACTTTTGTCCAATAACTGCCCCTAGAGCTCCAATAGCTGTCTCTTTTGTCCAATAACTGCCACTGGAATTCCAATATCTGCCCCTTTTGTCCCATAACTGCCCCTGGGACTCCAATATCTGCCCCTTTTGTCCAAAAACTGCTCCTTTGATCTAATAATTGCCCCTCTAACTCCCATAACTGCCCCAAACCCCAAATAACCACCCGTATGAGTCTAATTCATGCCCCTTTTGTCCAAAAAACTGCTCCTTTGAACCAATACCTGCTCCATAACTACCCTCTAACTCCAAAAACTGCCCTGTAATTCCAGTAACTGCTCCTTTCATCCAATAACTGCCTCTGTAGCACCAATAGCTTCCCTTCTAATGCCAATAACTGCCCCTTTATCTATTAACCACCCCTGGGTCCAGTCCAATAACAGATCCTGCTGTACAATAACTGCCCTACTCCCAAATTTCAATTCTACACCCCCCCCCCCCCCCCCCCCCCCACACACACACACACACCACCACCACCACCAAAGTCCAATAACTGGCTCAATCCAATATCTTCCCCTCTAATCAAGCATCTGTCCCAATACAATAACTTTCAATAACTGCCCCAATCAAACACCAGTTTAAATTGAATGAATGAGGTGACTCAGTTTTTCATGTGAATCAAGTTGTAACAACATGTTGTATAACAAATTGGAGAGACTAGAAACAGCACATGTCAAACTAAACACACACACACACACACACACACACACACACACACACCAAACTAAATTAACTAAATGAGTGAAAAGACTCAGATAAATATAATTTTGTTTAGGAGCCAAATGTCAGAAGTCCTACACAACAAACACACATTAGAGTGGACAGACCTGGTGTTATAAACTTCTGTAATTATTAATACTGACTCTACACACTCACTCTAACATTTTTTTACTCACATGGCACTGTTTCATTTATGCTCAATAAAATAAATAAATTTATATAATAAAACTGCCAGTCAGAATTTTAACTGAGCACTAATTATGGTTTTTGGAAATCAGTGAATTAATTAATTCTGTACAGAATGTGTATAATTTTACTCTTTACTCTGTGAAATATTTGACAGTTTGCACTGGTTGTGTCTCTTTTGCACTTCTGTGAATATAAACATGTAGTTAGTGTTTGCTGCACAATCTCTTATAATCCATTTTTTATTGTTTTAAAGGAATATAACCTTCACTAATTGCTCATCCTTCACACAGGCATGATCTTTGTTAAAACAACAACAACAACAACAACAACAACAACAACAACAACAACAACAAAAATCCAAGATCTGTTGCCAAAAGCCAAATGTAATCTGTTTGTGTTCTATATAGCCCTTGGAGTGAATAAAAGTGTAAATCTGTAAACAGCAAACTTGCAGTGAATTTTGTTCTGAATCTAAATGTTATTTTAGCTTCATAATTAGTTGATTTATTTGTGATTCTAATCGATTAGATCAGAAACTGTGTAAAATAAGCTGTAACTTGAGAAACAATACCTGAATGTTTTGCCCTTTGTCCCTTTGGGAGAACCTAACAACAGAAGGAACGGTTTCAAGTAGAACCTTATTTACTAATATAAAAATGCTTAAGTATCTAAAGAAATAACTTGTTTTTTTTTTTTCCAAGAGTGTAAATTCATACTGGACTTTAGAAAAGTGATTTATTAGAGATGCAGCAGAATGAAACAGTTCAGTAGAAAATAATCTAAAACAGCACAGTGTCCCATGCTACATTTTCCTGGATCCTGTATTTTTTTAGAGGTTTGGAATCTTCTATATTTGTGAGGACAGATTTGTCAAGGAGGTTAAGTCTCAGGTCGTCAGGGCAACTGATGCCAGACAGTGGTTGTCATCGGTGATTCAGTTCTCTTTAAGGAAACATTTTCTTTTGCAATCACAGTGACACACAGTGACACGCCTTCATGCTGTGTTAAAGGTGAACTTCCTCTCAGAGCTGAATATGAGCGTAGGGGTTTCCTGCCCCCTGGCTGCATGGGCTTTGGGGAAAGGTCATTGTCACCATGGCAACCCTGAGGGCAAGACACTGCCTGAACTGACCCCTGCACTCCACCTGCACTTAAAAGGTCACCTGTTACGATTGTCCTCACTTGTTAGCATCATGATTACAACTTCCTGTCTCCGTGATGTCACTTCCACTTAACGTCTTAGTTATGTCTCCAAAGAGCACCTTCAGTCTCTTATGATCCTCTTCTTTGTTCTCAAAACTCTCCTAAAAGTCTTATAATTATATGAGTTAAAGCCTCTGGAGGTCACAGTGTGGAGAATTCATTTGGGATATTTTGCTTTTGCTGAATTCACCAACAGGAAAATAAAATTCAGGAGACATTAAAAGAATGTAACCATAGAAACAAAGACATTTGTAATAACTCATACAGTAACATTCGTTTAAGAAACAGTGTTCTTATTTATTTATTTATTTATTTGTTTGTTTGTTTGTTTGTACATACAAATTTAATTTATTTTTGAGATTTATTTTAAATTCATTCATGTTTTATTTAGTCTTTTTGCATCATGTTTTATTGTATAATACAACATTCATCATTTCTGTGTCTAATGATCTGCTGTCTGTTAAATTCATTATTATTATTATTATTATTATTATTATTATTATTATTATTATTACAGTATTATTGTTATTATAATTTCCTGAATAGATAATATGAATAGACTTGCAATAACACTCTTAATAATCCAACAACCTTTATCCTTTATCTCTATCCAAAATTTTTATCCTGTATACTGATATTTTTGCACATTACTTTAAAGCTGATCTTAAAACACATTTAATACCGCAACAGTTTCTTCAGAATATATATCACTAAGAACAAGATCAACAAGAAAACTATGAATGAAATTAGGTTCATTTCTGCATCAATAAAAATATTTTTGCACATTACTTTAAAGCTGATCTTAAAACACATTTAATACCGCAACAGTTTCTTCAGAATATATATCACTAAGAACAAGATCAACAAGAAAACTATGAATGAAATTAGGTTCATTTCTGCATCAATAATAATAATAATAAGAGGAAGAATAGGAACATGTTGCCTTTAGAAAACACTGGTCCTGACAAGGAACATACAAGAAAATTGGGATGGTCATGTAATAATTTTCCATGGTGCGATCCCAAGACATTGTAATAACTATTCAGTGACTTTCACTACTGTGCCACACTAGACACACACGTACGCACGTGACGGGGCAACACAACCCTTTCTCTCATTCCTGGCTGTCTGAAAGTCACACAGAGACACAGGTTAATAGACAGCCAGTACCGTAAATAGACACAGATGCATCCCGTCACATGTTACCAACTGGTTCAACCTGACATAGTTTCACCAGACAATTATGCGCACGTTCACGCTCATTAGCTGCAAACTGTTTAGTTCAGTTCACCAAAAAATATGAGCATGGTCAATGGACAGCACTCATCTCATCTCATTATCTCTAGCCACTTTATCCTGTTCTACAGGGTCGCAGGCAAGCTGGAGCCTATCCCAGCTGACTTACGGGCGAAAGGCGGGGTACACTCTGGACAAGTTGCTAGGTCATCACAGGGCTGACACATAGACACAGACAACCATTCACACTCACATTCACACCTACGCTCAATTTAGAGTCACCAGTTAACCTAACCTGCATGTCTTTGGACTGTGGGGGAAACCGGAGCACCCGGAGGAAACCCACGTGGACAACATGCAAACTCCACACAGAAAGGCCCTCGTTGGCCACGGGGCTCGAACCCAGACCTTCTTGCTGTGAGGCGACAGCGCTAACCACTACACCACCATTGCCGCCCCATGGACAGCACTCATTTGGTGAATTCATGCACAAACACTGCTTTATTTTTACAGTCTGTTACTGTCTCTCTTGAACTTAACTTTAACATATTTTTTTTAGATCTATACAAATTAGGGTTTGTTTTTTATTATCATTAATTTGGACTTCACACAGGCTACACTTGAATTGAATTTTTTTCCTTATTCTATTTTCCGTCGTCATCCCATCTCCTTCACTGAAAATACCAAAACATGTCATTGGAGTTGTTTTTGATTTATTCAGTTTTGTTCTTGCATAAAAGTGTAACAGGATTGGGGGATTCCACTTGCCATTAAGTTGAGCGTGCCCATTACGAAAAAGAACAGTAAAGAACTTATAAGAGTTTACCACTCTCTTAGTAGTAAATCCTTATAAATATAAGGATACAATAAATATATATGCCATGTATGGATTTACTCCTGAAAGTGGCCCATTTTGCATTTCCTCATACAAATTTTTTATGAAAATCTAGTATGTATGAAGTGAACATTGTGCATGGTTTTTACAGATAATGTGTATGATGAATTACACCGTCTGTGTATGCTTCATGTAATGTTTGTAGTTTTTAAATTATATTTTACAGTTTAAAATGTAGGGGCGGGCACGGTGGTGTAGTGGTTAGCGCTGTCTCGCCTCACAGCAAGAAGGTCCTGGGTTCGAGCCCTGGGGCCGGCGAGGGCCCTTTCTGTGTGGAGTTTGCATGTTCTCCAGCCGTGTCCGCAGTGGGTTTCCTCCGGGTGCTCCGGTTTCCCCCACAGTCCAAAGACATGCAGGTTAGGTTAACTGGTGACTCCTTGTCTGTGTCTATGTGTCAGCCCTGTGATGACCTGGCGACTTGTCCAGGGTGTACCCCGCCCTTTCGCCCGTAGTCAGCTGGGATAGGCTCCAGCTTGCCTGCGACCCTGTAGAAGGATAAAGCGGCTAGAGATAATGAGATGAGATGAGTTTAAAATGTATATGCCTTTTATATGTAAATCCAACACAAACATATGTGGATTTACATATAAAAGGCATATACATTTTAAACTGTAAAATATAATTTAAAACTACAAACATTACATGAAGCATACACAGACGGTGTAATTCATCATACACATTATCTGTAAAAACCATGCACAATGTTCACTTCAATACATACTAGATTTTCATAAAAAAATTTGTATGAGGAAATGCAAAATGGGCCACTTTCAGAGTAAATCATACATGGCATATATATTTATTTATAAATCCTTATAAGGATTTATCCTTATATTTATAAGGATTTTACTACTAAGAGAGTGGTAAACTCATAAGTTCTTTACTGTCCTTTTTCGTATGGGTGGTGAATTAGTGTTCTGCACCTTTAAGAAACCAGTAGTTATGGCATACCTGTCAACCCTCCCGTTTTTCCCGGGAACTCCCTTATTTTGACTTATTTCCCGCTGTCTTCCCGTTTTTTTTATTTTCCCGAAAATATCCCGTATTTTCACAATATAAAAAAGTCGGTAGGTCCAGAATTCATGACGCGCCTCTGACAGGAGTTTACAGCAGGAAGTCGGGCCATGAATTCACATCCCCGCCCTCTCAGGCATCAGTAATTACATAACTACGTCCGGAGGCGAGGCTGAACAAGTGATTACCAGTGTTGCCAGACTGGGAGGTTTCCCGCCCAAGTTTGGGCGGTTTCAAGTGCATTTTTGGCGGGTTTTTGAACATATTTTGGGCTGGAAAAACGTCAGCAGTATCTGGCAACACTGATTAGGTCTGAGGTGAAGATGGCGATGCTAATAGCTAAGAAAAACATTAGCCTTTCTTTCTTTGATGATTTCAACAAGTGCGTGGCTGGAATGTTCCCAGACTCTTCCATCGCAAAGAAATTTTCCATGGGGAAAACAAAAGCCTTCCAAATAATCAAAGGTAAGCTACACATGTTTACATTAAGTATGTCCTGGCTAAGACCTCATAAATAGCCTAGTGTAAACTAATTGGTGTATTAACTGTTTTATCCACTCATTGTCTATTTTATTTTCTATCTGAAACTTACCCATTTTAAATCACTCTTGGTTTAATATCTTATATTACTCTTTATTACTCTATCTATCTATCTATCTATCTATCTATCTATCTATCTATCTAGTGTTCCGAGGCCATGACTATGGTAAAACCATAATAAATTGCAATGGAATTGAATTTGACTGGTTATATAATGACCTTTCTTATTTTAACAAGATACGTATTTTAGCCCTTAATTTGGGAAATAACTGGTACTACTGAAAGCAAATAAAAATAAATGTATAGTTTATTCACAGGGCGGCACGGTGGTGTAGTGGTTAGCGCTGTCGCCTCACAGCAAGAAGGTCCTGGGTTCGAGCCCCGGGCCGGGCGAGGGCCTTTCTGTGTGGAGTTTGCATGTTCTCCCCGTGTCCGCGTGGGTTTCCTCCGGGTGCTCCGGTTTCCCCCCACAGTCCAAAGACATGCAGGTTAGGTTAACTGGTGACTCTAAAATTGACCGTAGGTGTGAATGTGAGTGTGAATGGTTGTCTGTGTCTGTGTCAGCCCTGTGATGACCTGGCGACTTGTCCAGGGTGTACCCCGCCTTTCGCCCGTAGTCAGCTGGGATAGGCTCCAGCTTACCTGCGACCCTGTAGAAGGATAAAGCGGCTAGAGATAATGAGATGAGATGAGTTTATTCACAAATGCACTCTATAAACCATAAGCATATTGAGTTTGGGTCTTGGCTATCGCCAACATGCACCAGAGTACAGGAAATCACAAATACTAGATAGAAAATTCCCCCCCCCCCCCCCCCCCCCCTTCAACTACACACCCACTTTTGGTGAAGGGTATGACTTTCCGAAATTTTCCCTTATTTTGAGTTAAAAATCTGGGAAATATCCCTTTTTTTCAAACCTCAAAGTTGACAGGTATGAGTTATGGGAATGATGCATTCTGCTCTTCCCAGTTTGTCTTGCCTGCACAAGTGGTTGGTCATGAGTTTGGCACACTGAATAATATCTTGATATTTTGATTATTTTATTTGCATACTCTTTCCTTATTTCAATGTATATGTACCTAGACTTTGATAGACCTTTACATGAGAACAGAATTGCATGTTTATTGCATCTGTCCAGTAAGTATAGACTGTTAGCTTGTAAAGCCTATATTCTGTGTGCTAACATAAGTGTTTCTGTATTTTTAGTGGCAGCATTGCCAGTTTAGACAGTTGAGTGATGCAGCTTCTGTGTCTATTGTCAGAATAATAAAACCCTCAACTGGAAGTTCGTGTGTGGTACTTACAACACAACGCACATGGCATCTGTTATGCTGGTGCCGTGACAGTCTTCTTGTGCGTGCTGGACGTCGACATGGAGGGCTACCGACGTTGTTGAAGCTGACAAGAATCCCCAGGGTTGCTTGCTTCCATGTGGTACAGATAGCTTGGCTAGTCACGTATTTCTGGGTCTGAATATTTCTGCCGGAAATCTTTTTTGTCTCTTAAGGAACTTGTACATTCTCTTTTTGGGGAATCTATGAGCCTCACCACACGTTGTGCAAGGTTGTACAGTTACTTCCAGAGGTTGTTTATGTTGAAGAACGTTCTCAATTATAATCCTTTACTCCAAGACATTGCATCTGCAGTTTCATGTTTGGCCACACGGTGGCGGTATTGTACTGCGAATAGGACTATTTTATGGTATTTTCTAACTAAGTGGTTCATTGTACATTGTAGTGTGACTTGCAAGTGCTGTTTTTGGTCCTGACAAATAACAAATGAAAGTTATTTAGCAGATCAAGCTGATTGAGCTAATTGTACAATACTTTGTCAACTTTTATGTTTCATCTGAAGTGTTTATTTTTAGTTTAAAGAATATTTCTCTTGTTCACTGATTTTTGCATGATATTTTTTATTTATATTGTTTTGTTTTCTTTTCATTTCACTTAATGCACTGACCCTTAATGGATAGTCCTAATGGATTGGGTGATATTGGTGGGGGTGTCAGTAGGGGTAGGGGGTTAGGCCTACTGCCTAGGTTTCCCAGGTTAGCAGACCATGCTGCTGCAGCACAGCCTTTTACCTCTACACCAGTTCAGAACTCCACCTCACAACAGACATGCAGCGCCAATGAAAGTACACCCCACTCTGTTAGTTCTGAGACAGTCTTGCCTTTGGGGAACAGGGAGGTTTCAGTTGACATACTGGCAGATATTGTTGAGCAGATGGGACAGTCTATTGGTGAAAGCATTGTGGCCTGTCTAGGAGCAACCAAAGTGATGGATGACACATCAGGTCCTCAATATAATAGTAGGGCTGGGGACATTTCAAGCATGGGCCTAGTGCTGAAATCTGATGTGAAGGCACCTAGGTTTTTCAGTGGAGATGGTTCAGAGAAGTGTACAGTGCAAGAGTGGGAGGAGCTTATGATGGTTTATATGCACAAGAAGGGTTTTAGTGCCCAGGAGCAGTCTGAGGAAGTGATGAGTAAGATCATGGGACAGGCACGGGATGTTGTCAGAGTTGGGTTACACAGCGACTCTAAAATAGATCTAAGCCAAGGCCCAGGCCTGGTTTTTAACATTCTGAAACCACATTTCAGTGATATAGTTTACCCAGACATGCCATTAGCAGACTTACACAACCTTACCTCTGACTGGCAAGAAACCATTTGACTCTTGGATCAGACTGAACAGGGCAATTGACATAGCAGAGGACTGTGTCAGGAGACAGGGCAAGAAGCTAGAAGATCCTGTTCGTGAAGTGACTGCTATGTTTATTTGACATTGCCCTGATCCTGGACTGTGTCTGATTTTCAGGTGCAAACCCTTGCATCAGTGGACTGCTGGTGAGGTGCATGAGAGACTAGAGAAGCATCAAAAGGAGAGCAGAGCCAAACATCTTTAGTGTTCACCGGTGACCGTCTCCACACTGGAGCAGGAAGTGTCATCTCCAGTGGTGTCGCCTAAAGTCAAGCCTGTACCAGTGACCCAACCTGAGCCAGCCATTGAACAAAAGCCTGCTCCAGTGACAGCTTCCTCTCACAATCCGTCTGAGCCTTTTGCCCAGGTCATTGCGTTGCTGGAGCGAGTTCTTGAACAGAGGCCACAACAGATGGTGAGCAGTCCTGGCTCTCATCCACAACAATGGTTTAGGAGAAGGTTGAACCTGTCTTTGCCTTGCTCAGTGTGTGGGGAGGCAAACCACAGCACAGTACAACACTGTCATGATGACCATCTACAGTATGCTTCCTCTGTCATGCCCCTGGTCATACTTGGGCATTATGCCCACAGGCCTCAGACCAAGAGCAGGTTCCCCCAATGGCAGGACTTGCACAGCAGGGCCTAACCAACCTGCAGGGAAACTAGATGGCCCATGTGGGGAGGGGACGAGTGATGGGCCTAATAATGTCCCCCTGAATGACTGTGATGATGTAGTGTCTGTGTATTCATTTGCCTCTGAAGGATCTGATGTAAAAGTGATATATCAAAATATACACAAGGTGGCTCCAAACGATGATTTATTTTATACTTCTGTTTGTGTGAATGACATAATGGAACTGCAGGCAATGATTGACAGTGGTTCAATGGCACTGACCTCGACAGCTGTGCCACGCTTGTGTGAAGCTGGTGTTCTGTCGAGTGACTCACTCCACCCAGTGGATGTACTGCTCGTTGGATGTGGCGGTATGAAGACCAGAGCGGCAGGGGCATGTGACTTGGTTCTAATAGTGTTTGAGGATCCACTGGCACAATTAGGGGTGCAGGCTGAGATCACACAGTTTTTGGACCATCCTGGAGGGGATTATGGTGTTAAATGCTGAGCTGTAGTCAATGAACAGCAGTCTAGTGTAGGATCCTCTCTTGGTGTCCAGATGAGCCAAGGTGGTGTGAAGTAGGTGAGAAATGGCATCATCTGTGGATCTGCTGGGACGATAGGCAAACTGTAGCAGATCCAGGGTAGCAGGCAGGGAGGAGGTGATGAGGGGTTTGACTAGCCTTTCAAAACACTTCATCACCACAGATGTTAGGGCTATGGGGCAATAGTTGTTCAGGCAGCTGGGCTGAGGTTTCTTAGGCACAGGAACTATAACAGACTGTTTAAAGCTGCAGGCTGAGGTTGAAGATGCGTTGGAGTGGTTCACCCAGTTCAGCAGTGCAGGGCTTCAGTAGTCAGGGACACACCTTGTCCGGGCCTGCTGCTTTCCTGGGGTGAAGCTTCCTCAGTTGACCTTTGACCTGGTCTGCAGTAATGCATGGAAGAGTCTGTGTTGAGGTGGGGGAGGAGGGGGCTGCTGTGATGACTGGGGGGAGGTGTGTTGAGGAAAGAAGGAGAGATGGCTGCAGTGAGGGGGAGGGTGGGGGGGACGTGGGCTGGTTGAACCAGTTGAAGAAGTCAGATGCGACGAGAGCGCACCAAAGCGCTGTGTTTATGACGGCCGCTCCGAGATCAGCACTCTGGGAGCCAAGCAGAGGAAACCATGGATGTGTAAAAAGCACCGCAACAAAATGTACAAGAAGAAGAGGGGAAGAAGGGGAAGAACTTCCTGTTTCTACACTGAACACAAAAAAAATGCCAAAAACCAGTTTCCTAGCTCCGCTTTGTCTCACATTGTGTTCTTTAACAGTTTTAGCCAGATGTAAAACACCTCTGCGAAATCCTCTGCAAAGACACCATCTACGTCCTGTTTTATTTGGCAGCCCGTCACATGCTGCCTATTTGCCATATGGATCAGAAGCCTACTTCGCTTTGGCTCTCCGCCGTCAATCGGCCATTTTGGATTCACTGTCACTCAATTCAAGATCTCATGCTCTCAAGTTATTCGCTAGGGCGTGCTTTTGCACGGAGGAGACGTGAGCCCCAACCCTGGCCCTTCTAATGCTCCACCTGAGCGTGGTTTAAACGCGCTATAGAGGATTTCGACATGACGTCACAGGTGACGTGACGCCCCGGTGTCCGCCATTTTGAAGGTCAAGCTAGCGCCCTCGCTCCCAGCCTGCCCAAGCGCGCTAGCTCAGTAAACTAGTAAATACAGTAAAAGAAAAACTTGAGACTGAAAGGTTTTAACAGTCATCCAAATGACTGAACGTAAACATTGCTACAGTAACATACTAGCTACTGTTGTTGACATTAGCTAGTGCTAACAGCTAGCTGCTAGTGCACTACTACAACTACACCGACCCTAATAATACAGTTCTTGGTCATTGCCTGGTAACAGCAAATTTATAACGGGCCATGTCTCAACAGACTAAGAAGTTATTTCAATGACATTTAATAACATTTTGTTTATCCTGAGGACCGAAAGTAAATGAAAATGTGAACAAACCTTAGCTGTAATAAGATGGCGACCACCGGCTCCAGGGATGACCCGCTGATGTAGGCATGTTACCCAGCCTGGTTTTTAACGACATAGGTATACAGATCATGTGGGCCGAAGTCAGGTAAAGACGAGGGCTTGGTGTACTTCCGTACGTCAGTGAACAATCCTGGTGGAAGCAGGTAAACGTCGTTCTCTAAGCCTGCTAACCTCAATTTTTGCAAATACCTCTCCCTCTGCTCGCCCTGTAAATGCCCTACGTCGCTGGATAGTGAAGGTGTTTTCTGCATCTCGCTCCTTTTTCTTTTATGTTTTTTCCCTGGTATTTCCCACATGCCTGACTGCAGGTCAGGAAGATCGCCAGCGCTGCAAAGCCAGAAAAAGATAGCCTGGTGACGTGTATGGATCACGTACACCAGCATCATTGATTTTCTGGTGATATCGCTTCTTACTCGCGTCATCTAGACCGGATAAAATACTCGACAATGAGACTTTGTCATGATCAACAGTGTATCGCTACTGGTAGTCGCCATATTTGTGACCGTCAAAATGGCGCCGGATACTTGTTGACATGGCAACGGTCACGTGGGTCGAAAACCTCTATATTTAAATGCTAGAAGTGTCAAGGCTCTCATTCCACTCAAAGAGAACCCTTCACGTAAAATATGCAAACTAGCCATTCTGCCAGAGTTGGTCTACCGAAATTCGTATGACGTGGTTTGCATTAGTGAAACATGGCTGGTTGAGTCAGTCTTATCTTCGGAGATTTTTACAGGATACACTATCTTTCGCAAGGATCGAGTAAACAAAACTGGTGGGGTGTACTTATTGCAGTTAAGACCGAAATCAAGACTCGATGCCGGCAAGAACTAGAGAGAGACAATGCTGAGTTCATAGTCGTCGAGTTCTACAAGGACACTAATTCACCGGTTATTCTTTATACATTTTATCATCCTGAACTGGGGCCTGAGGATCTACATGAGCTCAACCTCTCTTTGCAAGAGACAGCTTGTTTTATTCTCGTCAGAGACTTCAATCTTCGTTCTGTCATCTGGTCTCCGGACGAATCTACCCCAGCAAACACAGGTGTATCTTCAGTAGACGAGGCGTTTCGTACTCTTATGGAGGATAATTTCTTTCGTCAATTCATTCAGGGACCAACTCGCATAGCGGGAAACAAATTAGATCTGTTGCTGTGTAACTTTCCGGAGGTTATTAAAGATGTAACAACATACACTCCAGCTGAAAGCGGATTTCCCTCGGATCACTATCTGGTAGAGTTCTTTATAAGACTAAAATTTACACGATCCAAAACTGTGCGCCGTAAGACGTATGACTACAGTAAAGCCGATTTTGATCTCAGAAGACGCCTGGAACTGGTCTCACTTGAATTATCTCTATCGGACGATGTCGATAATTCCTGGACTCAGTGGAAAGATTTGTTTCTAACTGCAGTAGAAGAGTGTGTGCCAGTTAAAATCATATGCAATACAAACACTCCACCTTGGATTGACGGTGAGGTCAGGTATCTTATGCAGAAGAAATATCAAGCGCTAAAAAACTTTAGGAAAAACAAAACATCCGAACGTAAACAAAAACTTCGAAATATTAGCAATGATCTCAAGACCCTAGTTAAATGTAAACATTGTGACTATTTGGCTGGGATTGAAGGATCTTTTCAGGACAACCCAAAACTGTTTTGGAGCGATCACAAAGCAATTCTGCACCATCGCTCAAATACAGACGCTGTGATTACTCACAACAGTCAAAGCGCTAGTAAGCCCGCAGATAAAGCGGAAATGTTTAACAACTATTTATGTTCCATTTTCACTTCTCCCAGCTCAGACAAAGCGTTTTGTGGTTATACATGTCCCTTGAGATCAGATGAAAAAATAGCTGAAATAACGCTAACCGTTGACGAAGTGCGTGACTGTCTATCAAATCTAGATGTAACAAAAGCCACCGGTCCTGATGGAATTCCTGCTCATATTCTAAAGGAGTGTAGCTCACAAATAGCTCTAAGTCTTTGTGATTTATTTAATCGCCCCTTAAAAACTGGGCGCTTTCCTTCAAACTGGAAATGTGCCGATGTCACTCCTGTTCACAAGAAGGACTCAAAGGAGCCTGCTGCAAATTATAGACCTATCTCTTTGCTTCCAGTTGTAAGTAAAGTTTTGGAGCTCTGTGTTTGCAACAGACTTTATGATCACATCTCGCGACTAATAACATCACTCCAGCATGGCTTTGTGCGCAATCACTCGTGTGTCGCACAACTTCTGTCCGTACTTCACAAAATCGGTGAAGCTCTAGACAAAAACAAACAATTGGACATTTTATATCTGGACTTCGCAAAAGCTTTTGACTGTGTTGATCATACTATCCTGGTCGAAAAGCTGAAATGGTACGGTATCGATGGGTGTCTGCTAGAGTGGTTTCGAGATTATCTTGGGGGAAGAACACAAAGAGTGGTAATTGATGGTGCGGTCTCTAAGCCTCTGCCCATGACCTCCAGTGTGCCTCAGGGCAGCCTGGTCGGTCCTGTGCTTTTCACTATTTTTATCAACGATCTTCCCGAGGTCGTGGATAAAGAAACTAGAGTCGCTCTATATGCAGACGACACAAAACTTTTTCGCACTATCCTGACAGCCGAAGACAGCAAGCAATTACAGCGTGATCTAGCCAATGCTGAGGGGTGGAGTTGTGAATCGAACATGCAGTATAATGCCAACAAGTGCAAAATATTGACCGTCATGTGGAAAAAAACTCCAATCATTCACGACTACCACCTGGGCAGCACGTGCCTTCAACGAGTTGACGAAGAAAAAGACCTGGGCGTGGTTATTTCAAGTAATTTAAAATGGGATTCGCACGTCTGCTCAATAGTCAACAAGGCTAACCGGATGCTTGGCTTTCTAAAAAGATCCTGTCTCTTGCTGACAGAAATTCAAGTGAGGAGGACTTTATGGCCCCATCCACACGAGTACGCAGCCTCACCCAATACGCTGTCATTTTGAAAAAAATCTCCGTAAACACGGCGTCGTTTTGATTAACTGGAAACGACCCAAAACGCTGTAGTACATATGCCAGGCCTGTATGTGGCGCTGTGACGCCACCGCACCAATACACTAAAACCGGAAGAGAAGTCATGGAGCATGCGTATAAAGGTCACGCACTGTTTACAAAACAAGCTCATAACACGAGAAGTTTTGTTGCTCCTCACAGTAATATAAAAGCAGAAGGTTTTGTTGTAGCAGCCGAAATAGACTGAGTTGTTTCTGCAGTACGAGCACAAGCCTGTAGTCCGCCGTTGTTGTTGTTATGACGCGTCCAGCGGCGGCGGCTGAGGTTAAAGGTTAGAGAGGTGGGGCTTATACGTCATCGTTTCTGAAAAAATCTGCTTCGCCTTCCAGACGACTCCGGGCTATCCGGTGTTTTAGGACTTTCCCACTCTGGGACCCGTTTTCAAAAAATACCGGTTTCACACCTCGAAAAAGCCAGCTCCGTCTGGATGCGAGGCCAAAATGATAAAGTATTTATGCGGATTCGACAAAAACGTACTCGTGTGGACAGGGCCTATATTTGTCACTCGTCAAGTCACAGCTCTGTTACGCGTCTGAAGTATGGTCCCCTGCTAGTGTCAACCTTAGAAGCCTGTTAGAGAGAGTCCAACAACGTGCAATGTGCTGGATACTACAACAGCGTATTGGGGATGCTACTTACTCAGACAGACTCAGAAGCCTGCACTTGCTTCCTCTGACTTATGATTGGGAGATTAGATACTTAGTCTTTGTATATAAATGCATTAATAGCCAAACAGATTTGAACATAAACCTCTACGTGTCTTTTGTAACTCATGACCGGTCCAGGGCCCAAAATCCGAAATTAATTTTAAAACCTGCACACTGCAGAACTTCAACTTATCAGGCCTCATTCTTCAATAGGATTGTTAAACCATGGAACTATGTATGTAAATATTTTTCCCCAGATAAATTCCGTAGCCTCCCTGTTTTCAAATCATCCCTGTTAGAGCTGTACTTTGAATTACTGACCTCCACCTATAATACGGACTTTTCATGTACTTGGTCTGTGTACCATGACTGTGGTTGGCACAGATCAATTTAGTCTAATTTTAATTGTATGATTTTTCTCTTTTATACCTTCGGGGAAATGCCTTGCATGGGTCGCCCGTTCGCATTCTCTTCTTTGGGCTGACTTACTTTATTATGTTTATTTTTATGTTTATTTCTTTTTTTTAATGTTTATTTTGTAACAGTCCAATAAAGTTGGTAAAATAAAAAATTCAACTCGTTCGCCCTCTCCACTGTCCCCTTAATGACTCTGGTCTTTGTATTGTGGCCTGTGATGGTTTTCACACCTTCCCAGACCTCCCTCATGCTGTTCTCCTTCAGCTTCTGCTCCACCTTTCTCTTGTAGCTGTCCTTAGCTTCCCTCACGCAGCGTTTCACCTCCTGCTGTGCTGCTTTCATTGCCTCCCTGTCCCTGCTCCTGAAGGCGGCCTTCTTCCTGTTGAGGACAGCTTTGACTTCCTGTGTTACCCATGGCTTGTTATTAGGGTAACACCGTACAGTCTTAGTGGGGGAAACCATGTCTGCACAGAAGTTGAGATAATCCATCAGACAGTGTGTCAGCCCCTCTATGTCCTCACAATGTGGGCTAAGCAGCACATCCCAGTCTGTGATGTCATAGCAGTCTCTGAAGGCATCTTCCATTTCAGGGGACCACCTCCTGATGGAGCTAGTTGTTGCAGATTGCCTTTGAACCAGGGGGGTGTACTTCGGCTGGTATGAACCAGGTTATGGTCAGACTTCTCGAGTGGGAGGAGGGGTGTGACTCTGTATGTATCCCTCACATTAGCATACAACAAGTCAATTGTCTTGTTGTTCCTTGTTGGACAATCCACAGCCTGGTAAAAAGCAGCCAAAGTAGAGGTCAAAGTAGCATGATTAAAGTCCCCAGAAATTATCATAAATGCCTCAGGGTGTTGTGTCTGCAGCCTTGCTGTGACAGAGTGAATCCTCTCACATGCAGCGGCTGCATCAGCCCTCGGAGGGATATAAACACCGATGGTGATCACGTGACTGAACTCCCTCGGCAGATAATATGGCCTCAGGCTAACAGCTAGCAGCTCCAGGTCCGGGCAACGTAAAACTGTCTTTACGGAGAAATGTCCCGGGTTACACCAGCAGTTGTTCACATAAATGATGAGTCCCCCACCTTTGCTTTTCCCACATGCGTTAGTGTCTCTGTCGGCTCTCACAGCAGTGAATCCCCACAGGTCCACGTTAGCATCCGGTACAAGGTGGGTTAGCCATGTCTCCTAACAGCTAACAGCTGTTAGATAAATAAGCTGCTCTCCTGATAAATCTGCTGGTTGTTCAGTGCGGATAGCTCGTTGACTTTATTCGGCAGCGAGTTCACATTCCCCATGATAACGGAGAGAATGGATGGTTTGTAGCACCGCCGGTTATCCGCTAGCCTAGCCTTTAGCTTAGCTCCAGCTTTGCAGCCCCTGGGTTTCTTCCTCAGCTCCCCTGGGATGGGGTGTCGTATCCCGGCTTGTCCCATTGTTTTCAGGGCCAGCAGCTCCTCTCTCGAATAAGCGAGAAAACTGGCTCCTGACTGTGTGTTAAAGTTAAAAATATCCATGTGATATAAGAAAAACACACTATATCTTTGTAAGAAGAGCAGAAAAGTAAAAAGGTGCAAAAAAAGAGATTTAAAGAGCTAAAAACTACAGAGCTACTGGAGAGGCAGCTGTCTCACACAGCACCCCACTATAAGATCGTGATTCTAGACATGTGGACTCTGATTCCTGTGTGTCAAATGCTGCTGACCCTCTGACTCTGACTTGTGACCCGGCACACTCCCGACACTTTGACTCTGACCATGGTTTGGGACTGACTGCTGCCCTGGCTCCTGTTTCTGATTGGTACATGCATCATATTGAGGGCTGGGCGGTGCATAAAGCCTGTTAGGAGACTCATTGAGACAATGCAGACACAGAGAGTCTGGGGTGATGAGTTTAAGAAGATAGCTGTATGGGTCTAGAATTATTTAGGTTTGTGCTCTGGGATATTTTGGTCATGCCGAAACCAATTTATGTATTTATTTATTTATTTATATTTTTTTCATTGGGGCCTTTTCTTACTTTGTTACCAAGTGTACTTAACATGTAATTTGCATGTTTACCTGGGGATGTGTATACTCCCTCGTTCTGGAGTGGAATGGTTTCATAGACGGGAATATTTGGTAGCATGTAATTGGAGGGCTTTGCATGCCTCATGTTTTACTCTTCTGGGGCAAGTGGAATTCAGAGGGGGAGAGTGTAACAGGATTGGTGATTCCACTTGCCATTAAGTTGAGTGTGGTGAAATAGTGTTCTGCACCTTTAAGAAACCAGTAGTTATGGGAACGATGTGTTCTGCTTTTCCCAGTTTGTCTTGCTCGCGCAAGTGGTAGGGCATGAGTTTGGCACACTGAATAATATCTTGATATTTTGATTATTTTATTTGTATACTCTTTCCTTGTTTCAGTGTACAGTATATGTACCTAGAGTTTGATAGACCTTTACGTGAGAACAGAATTGCATGTTTATTGCATCTGTCCAGTAAGTATAGACTGTTAGCTTGGAAAGCCTATATTCTGTGTATGCTAACATAAGTGTTTCTATATTTTTAGTGGCAGCATTGCCAGTTTGGACAGTTGAGTGATGCAACTTCTGTGTCTATTGTCAGAATAATAAAACCCTCAACTGGAAGTTTGTGTGTGGTACTTGCAACACAACGCACATCGCATCTGTTACAAAAGCACACTTATTTTACACCATCTGATACTGTCTCTCTTGAAAGTTACACATTGTGCACTAATGTGTGTATCACACTTGTTTCAAGCACACACACAAACACATGTTCCTTTCCCTTTCTCAGGTGCTCATTATCATTATCAGAGCATCCTCAGACAAACATCATGGACTACTTGTCTCCAGAGTCTCCTCTCTTCCATTGCTTTAGGCAGGTCATTCTTCATTATTTCAGAGTCTTCAACCAGTTGGTCAAAAAACATTCTTGCAGGACCCCCTCTTGGTCGCTTTCCATGTGTTGGTCCCCATAGCAACATTTGGCTAACCACCTCATCTTTACTACAATAGCAATGCCCACAGAATTGCAGGCTCTTTTTCCTTATAATGGTGGTAACACTAGTAAGGCTGCCATATACCGGTAGCACCTGGTAACTTCAGGTGCTGCTTCACTCAAAATGACAAGCGCTCAATATTTGCAAATCAATGTAAAGTTGAATAGGTGATAATTGTGCTGAAGAGGGAGAGGTGGACTTGTGTGGGCAGAAAAATGATGGGAATCTCCTTTGGCTTGGGAAGAAAATTCTCGCAGCCCTCTGGAATTCAACTGTTAAATCTTTCTAATGACTTCCTTGTGAAAAATTCACCTAGGTGGCACAGTCAACATGCCAACCTCCTCCCCCTGCTCATGCAACATTCTCTGTTGTCTAACCCTGTCAGTCTGGCTTGAATTAAAGTGAAATGTCATTCTGGGTCCAAACGATTGTATAAGGTTTCAGGAGAGGAACACAGTGAGTATCTAAATCTAAAGCTAGAATATATAGATTTAGGCACTGCCTAAAAGTGGAGCTCCCATCTGTTTCTGGGTTGTAGAATTTTCTTATATAATAGCCAACCTCTTTTGTTTTATTTCTTTACCGGCTAACACTGGCCACTAGGTGTGTATGACTGGTAATTACTAACACTGGTATGGTGGAGGAACACACAGGACCGAAACCATCGGAAAACAACTTGATGGGTTTCTTTGTATCCACATTCTATGCCTATGGGGCTCCGCTCACACAGCCCTTCGGCCCACACAGGAGCTCTACTAATATGTGAAACTGTTAATCTGTTAAAAAAAAAAAAAAAAAAACTGTGAATGACCTGAATGTTGTGAATCTACATTAGATGAAGGAGAGTTTAGATGGTATTTACTGAAGTTGTAAGTTACAGTTTATTGTAGGACTTGATTTCCCTGTGAGTGAATTGTGTGAGGAAACAGAGTTAGATTTAACACACCTGTGTTGGAATGAAGTAAATTCTCTCTTTCTCTCTCTCGGTTTATGGGTGTAATCTGAAGGAGGAGACATGACCTCCAAAGTGGATGTGCCTTGGGAACAGGACACAAATACCCCTTTTCCACCAAATCAGTTCCAGGGCTGGTTCGGGGCCAGTGCTTAGTTTGGAACCGGGTTTTCTGTTTCCACTGACAAAGAACTGGCTCTGGGCCAGAAAAACCGGTTCCAGGGTAGCACCAGCTCTTTGCTGGGCTAGAGGAAAGAACCGCTTACATCACCGGGGGGGCGGAGTTGTTAAGACCAACAACAATAGCAAGACAGCGAGAGAGCACCATTTTTAAATAAGCGACGAGATATCATGGATGCAGTAAAGCAGCAGTCATCCATTATTGTTGTTGTTGTTGTTGCTGCTTCTTCTTCTCCGTGTTGTTGTTGCTTCGATGTTCGCGCCAAGGTTTATGCAAATGCAGCGACGTAACTGACATATACAGTGACGTAATGACGTGGCTCCCCTTAGCACCCTGAGCTATGGAAAAGCAAACTGGTTCTCAGCTGGTTCTCAAGTTGAACAAGTTGTGAACCAGCACCAGCACTGGCCCCGAACCAGCCCTGGCACTGATTTGGTGGAAAAGGGGTAAAAGAAAGATAAGAGGTGAGTGAAGGGTGTGACTCGGTGAAATACATTAATGTTCTCACATTCACCATCACTAAACAGATCAGACTCTGAACATTGATGTCTTTCTGTGAAAAGTGATTAGTGAAGAGTTTAATTCAGCAGCTTTGGACAAATAAGTTCAAAAACCAGCTGATGATTAGTGACATTAATCTACTGAGCAACATATCTAATCCCAAGTTGTTCCTGTAGCTGTATAAAGTCTGAAAGTTAAAGAATCGTATCAGTGTTAATCAGGAATATCATCAGATTTTAACTACAGTTTAATTATTCAGTTTTGCTGCAGAACAGTAATAATGATGCAGTGGTTGTGTGTGATTAGTCTGATTCAGGGTAAGAGATCAGACTCACCTGAACCCAGCTGTGTGTCCATGAAGAGTGACGGGTCAATGGATCGTCCAATAGGCTTTAGAGACACATACTGTTCTACTGATCTGAGGTCAGTACAGTTTAATGTGAGTGCAGTGTTCTATCACTCACACTCTCACTTAATCAAACATTTCTCAAATATCTGTGTATTCACTGGTTTGTGTTTGTAGTTATGAATATGATTTATAGTCTGTGTTAAACTTTTAACAAGTGTTTTGTTTGTTCACAGACCACAGAAGAACAAATTAAAAATCACTGAGAAGAGTCATTTGGAGGCCGTATTCAAGGTGTGTGTGTGTGTGTGTGTGTGTAATTTTTACAAATCCCACCATTTTTGATTAATCATTTCACCTCTTCCACTCTCACTGCAGCATGACAGAACAAAATCCTGAGCAACACGAAGAGAGAACACGAGTGTATTGTGTTCTCCTCACTGGTTTCTAACACACACAAATACTCACTGTATACACACTCACCTTCAGGTTTTTGCTCATCTGTGCTCTCAGCTGAAGCCAGTTTGTCTGGCTGTCTCCTACTGAACAGTTTAAAAATCCTGAAATTTTATATTGATTACATTTGCTTGTAGGGTGGCACGGTGGTGTAGTGGTTAGCGCTGTCGCCTCACAGCAAGAAGGTCCGGGTTCGAGCCCCGTGGCCGGCGAGGGCCTTTCTGTGCGGAGTTTGCATGTTCTCCCCGTGTCCGCGTGGGTTTCCTCCGGGTGCTCCGGTTTCCCCCACAGTCCAAAGACATGCAGGTTAGGTTAACTGGTGACTCTAAATTGACCGTGAATGTGAGTGTGAATGGTTGTCTGTGTCCATGTGTCAGCCCTGTGATGACCTGGTGACTTGTCCAGGGTGTACCCCGCCTTTCACCCATAGTCAGCTGGGATAGGCTCCAGCTTGCCTGCGACCCTGTAGAAGGATAAAGCGGCTAGAGATAATGAGATGAGACATTTGCTTGTAGAAGTTTTAGGAGGTTTTTTTTCCTATGCCCTCTAAGCCAAGTGGCCTGTCAGTTGCTAGCCTCTTACAAGGCTGTCTGCATCTATCTTGAGCACACTTCATCGACCACCAGCGAGCTAGGCCTGTCACAGTTTCCCCAGACAAACCATCATTCCTACACACCTATGGACAATTTAAAGTAGCTGTCATGATCCAACCTGAACTTCCAAATCCTGACCTGCAACCTTTGCGCTCTATTCCACATTTTCCCTGTTCTCCCTGCACTGCGCTAGCACACCTGCTAAACATTTGCAGTTAGCTACTCTATATAAACACTGTTAGGAGGATTACATGATGCGGATAAATGCTCACTGTTGCGTTTAGTCATGTTCATGAACTAGTTGTTTTTTTTCTGCTGTCTCTCTGGTTTCCAGATTTGGATTATATTGTTGGATTGAGATTTGCCTGCCATGTTTTGGAACTTTTTGACTGGGACTTGATTCGGGACTCTGTTTTCCCAACTTTGCCTTTTTGTCTGCTCTTCTCAGATTTCTCCTGGGAGTTTTGTGACTGGGCGGCATGGTGGTCTAGTGGTTAGCACTGTCGCCTCACAGCAAGAAGGTCCTGGGTTCAAGCCCAGCAGCCAACAAGGGCCTTTCTGTGTGGAGTCTGTGTGGGTTTCCTCCGGGCGCTCCGGTTTCCCCCACAGTCTAAAGACATGCAGGTTAGGCAAACTGGTGGCTCTAAATTGACCGTAGGTGTGAATGAGAGTGTGAATGGTTGTTTGTCTCTATGTGTCAGCCCGGCAATGATCTGGTGACTTGTACAGGGTGTATCCTGCCTCTTGCCCATAGTCAGCTGGGATAGGCTCCAGCTTGCCTGCAACCCTGCACAGGATAAGTGGCTACAGATAATGGATGGATAGATGGATGGAGTTTTATGACTGTTACAGTGGTGCTTGAAAGTTTGTGAACCCTTTAGAATTTTCTATATTTCTGCATAAATATGACCTAAAACGGCATCAGATTTTCACACAAGTCCTAAAAGTAGATAAAGAGAACCCAGTTAAACAAATGAGACAAAAATATTATACTTGGTCATTTATTTATTGAGGAAAATGATCCAATATTACATATCTGTGAGTGGCAAAAGTATGTGAACCTTTGCTTTCAGTATCTGGTGTGACCCCCTTGTGCAGCAATAACTGCAGCTAAACATTTCTGGTAACTGTTGATCAGTCCTGCACACCAGCTTGGAGGAATTTTAGCCCATTCCTCCATACAGAACAGCTTCAACTCTGGGATGTTGGTGGGTTTCCTCACATGAACTGCTCACTTCAGGTCCTTCCACAACATTTCCATTGGATTAAGGTCAGGACTTTGACTTGGCCATTCCAAAACATTAACTTTATTCTTCTTTAACCATTCTTTGGTAGAACGACTTGTGTGCTGAGGGTCGTTGTCTTGCTGCATGACCCACCTTCTCTTGAGATTCAGTTCATGGACAGATGTCCTGACATTTTCCTTTAGAATTCGCTGGTATAATTCAGAATTCATTGTTCCATCAATGATGGTAAGCCGTACTGGCCCAGATGCAGCAAAACAGACCCAATCCATGATACTACCACCACCATGTTTCACAGATGGGATAAGGTTCTTATGCTGGAATGCAGTGTTTTCCTTTCTCCAAACATAACACTTCTCATTTAAACCAAAAAGTTTTATTTTGGTCTCATCCATCCACAGAACATTTTTCCAATAGCCTTCTGGCTTGTCCACATGATCTTTAGCAAACTTCAGATGAGCAGCAATGTTCTTTTTGGAGAGCAGTGGCTTTCTCCTTGCAACCCTGCTATGCACACCATTGTTGTTCAGTGTTCTCCTGATGGTGGACTCATGAACATTAGCCAATGTGAGAGAGGCCTTCAGTTGCTTAGAAGTTACCCTGGGGTCCTTTGTGACCTCACCGACTATTACACGCCTTGCTCTTGGAGTGATCTTTGTTGGTTGACCACTCCTGGGGAGGGTAACAATGGTCTTGAATTTCCTCCATTTGTACACAATCTGTCTGACTGTGGATTGGTGGAGTCCAAACTCTTTAGAGATGGTTTTGTAACCTTTTCCAGCCTGATGAGCATCAACAATGCTTTTTCTGAGGTCCTCAGAAATCTCCTTTGTTTGTGCCATGACACGCTTCCACAAACGTGTTGTGAAGATCAGACTTTGATAGATCCCTGTTCTTTAAATAAAACAGGGTGCCCACTCACACCTGATTGTCATCCCATTGATTGAAAACACCTGACTCTAATTTCACCTTCAAATTCACTGCTAATCCTAGAGGTTCACATACTTTTGCCACTCACAGATATGTAATATTGGATCGTTTTCCTCAATAAATAAATGACCAAGTATAATATTTTTGTCTCATTTGTTTAACTGGGTTCTCTTTATCTACATTTAGGACTTGTGTGAAAATCTGATGCCGTTTTAGGTCATATTTATGCAGAAATATAGAAAATTCTAAAGGGTTCACAAACTTTCAAGCACCACTGTATACTGTGTCCTCTCTGCCTCTCTTGGACCTGACCAGAATACTTCTCACTGTGCTGCTGTGCCTGCTTCCTTCCTGTTCACCTCCACTCTTCAAGTTTGCCTCTGTTCCTATCTGTATTTTGATCCCTGCTCCTTGGGTTCAATCAGCACCTGTGACCTCTGGATTGTGACAGTAGCCAGTTAACCTGACTGCATGTCTTTGGACTGTGGGAGAAACTAGAGCACCCAGAGGAAACCAACACAGACACAGGGAGAACATGCAAAACCCACACAGAAAAGCCCCAGCTGGCCATGAGGTTCAAACCCGGAACCTTCTTGCTGTGAGATGATGGTGCTAACGACTGGACCACCGTGCCACCAACTTTAGGATTAATCAGACAAAAATGTAGTTTGAAATTTGGTAATGAACACATACCTGTGTGACATTATAGGTTTTTTTGTTTGTTTGTTTTTCTTTCACATCAGGATCTGGAGCACAAAGTCATCACCATGATACAGAAGGAGCTGAAGAGAAGTTCCTGAGTCCAGATTCCCCAGCATGCTCTGAGAGGGAGGTGACAGATGAGGAGGACCAGAGCAGTGTCAGAGAGAGAGTGCTGAAGATCACACTGCACTTCCTGAAGAACATGAACCACACAGATCTCGCTCACACACTGCACAACAGTAAGAGCTCATGGGGTTATAACATCACTTTAACTTTAGAGGAAGAAAACTGCTTGAAGTTTATGAAACACATCATATAATAGCAGATCAGTACTGACATTATATATGCTATACAGCTATGAAAATATTAATAGTCAACAGAAATTATCATAGAGTTTACATTTTACTCTGGTTTTATTAGAACTCGTCTCTTGTGTACCAGTGAAAACTCAAATCCAACCTGAGAAAGAAGTTTAAGAGTTAATGAAGGAATCTCACAACATAGAAGCTCAGCTCTTCTGAATGAGATCTACACAGAGCTCTACATCACAGAGGGTTGGAGTGGAGACTCAATAAAGAACACGAGGTGAGACAGATTGAGATGGCGTCCAGGAGACCAGCAACACAGGAGACACCCATCAAATGTAAGGATCTCTTTAAAGACACGTCCATCAGAAGTGTGCTGACTAAAGGAGTTGCTGGAATTGGAAAAACAGTCTCTGTGCAGAAGTTCATTCTGGACTGGACTGAAGGAGAAGCGAATCAGGACGTCACCTTCATGTTCCCACTTCCCTTTAGAGAGCTGAATCTGATGGAGAGAAATCTCAGTCTGATGAATCTTCTTCATCACTTTTTCCCAGAAATGAAAGAATTACGATTCATAGACTGTGATATGAACAAAGTCCTGTTGATCTTTGATGGTCTGGATGAGTGTCGACTTCCTCTAAATTTCCAGAACAATGAGAGATTGCATGATGTGACAGAGTCAGCCTCAGTGGATGTGCTGCTGACAAACCTCATCAAGGGGAATCTGCTTCCCTCTGCTCTCCTCTGGATAACCTCTCGACCAGCAGCAGCCAATCAGATCCCTCCTGAGTGTGTAGGCCAGGTAACAGAGGTACGAGGGTTCAGTGATCCTCAGAAAGAGGAGTACTTCAGGAAGAGGATCAGTGATCAGAGCCTGGCCAATAAAATCATCACACATGTGAAGTCTTCAAGAAGCCTCTACATCATGTGCCACATGCCAGTATTCTGCTGAATCTCAGCCACTGTTCTCGAGAGAATGTTGGGTGAAGCAGAGAGTGGAGAGATCCCCAAGACTCTGACTCAAATGTTCACACACTTCCTGATCTTTCAGATCAAACACAAGGACCAAAAGTACCATCAGAAATGTGAGCCTGATCCTCAGCAGACCAGAGAGAGTATCCTGGCACTGGGAAAACTGGCTTTCCAACAGCTGGGGAAAGGAAACCTGATCTTCTATGAGGAAGACCTGAAAGAGTGTGGCATTGATGTGAGTGAAGTGTCAGTGTACTCAGGAGTGTGTACCCAAATCTTCAGAGGGGAGTTTGGGCTTCACCTGGGGAAGGTGTTTAGCTTTGTACATCTGAGTGTTCAGGAGTTTCTGGCTGCTTTATATGAATTTCTCTCCTTAATCAACAAAAATCTTGGAAAACAACAAACTTGGTCTGGTCTTTTAAACAGATCAAACATGTCTGATTTCCTCAGAAGTGCAGTGAACAAGGCCTTACAGAGTGAGAATGGACACCTGGACCCATTCCTCCACTTCCTTCTGGGTCTCTCACTGGAGTCCAGTCAGACTCTTTTATGAGACCTACTGCCCCAGACAGGAAGTAGCTCTCACGGCAAACAGGAAATAGTCAAATACATCAAGGAGAAGATCAGGGAAAATCCATCTCCAGAGAAATCCATCAATCTGTTCTACTGTCTGAATGAACTGAATGATCATTCTCTAGTGCAGGAAGTACAAGATTACCTGAACAGAGGAGATTCCAGTCGTCTCAGTGGAGTCAGACTCTCTCCTGCTCAGTGGTCAGCTCTGGTGTTTGTGTTACTGAACTCAGAACAGAATCTGGATGTGTTTGATTTGAGGAAATATGATTCATCAGAAGAATGTCTTCTGAAGCTGCTGCCAGTGGTCAAAGTCTCCAGAAAAGCTGAGTGAATAAAAATTATTTCATAAATATATTATTGTGGTGGCATGGTGGTGTAGTGGTGAGCACTGTTGTCTCACAGCAAAAAGGTTCTGGGTTTGATCCCAGTGTCCGACAGGGGCCTTTCTGTGTGGAGTTTGCATGTTCTCCCCGTGTCTGTGTGGGTTTCCTCCGGGTGCTCCGGTTTCCCTGACAGTCCAAAGACATGCAGGTTAACTGGTGGCTCTAAATTGACCGTAGGTGTGAATGTGAGTGTGAATGGTTGTCTCTGTGTGTCAGCCCTGCGATGATTTGGCGACTTGTCCAGGGTGTATCCCGCCTCTCACCCATAGCCAGCAGGGATAGGCTCCAGCTCGCCCACGACCCTGCACAGGATAAGCAGTTATGGTTAATGGATAGATGGATGTATTATTGTTATAAATGTAATTTATATTTTAAATTAACACTGTTATTCCTGATGTTGGGGGGGTGAGGGAGGCATAAATAAACAAGTAAATACATATCTGTGAAGATTCTCAGTCATCCAGGTCATGGTAAACTGTGGGTGGTAAAAGAGAGCAACTGGACTTGCTTGAAGATTCTTGAAGACATTTCACCTCTCATCCGAAAGGCTCTTCAGTTCTGAGGAACTGAAGAAGCCTTTCGGATGAGAGGTGAAGGCAAGTTGGCAAGGCAAGTTTATTTATATAGCACATTTCATACACAGTGGCAGTTCAATGTGCTTTACAGAAGTAAAAGCAAAACAGTAAACAATAGAGAATAAAATTACATAAAATAAATGGGAAAAATATAATAAGAATTAAACAATAGTAGAAATAAAATAAAATGAAGTAGAAGTTCAAATAGGGGGAGAAAAAAAAACAGCAGAATAAAATAGAATAAAAGTTAAGTAAAATTTGAAACATGCAGAAACTGTAAAAGTACAGATTATAAAAACATGTATAGAAGACAATATTAATTATTTAACAAAAAGCATCTGAGAACAGCTTGGTCTTTAACCTAGATTTGAAGCTGCCAACAGCAGGAGCATTTTTGATGTCCTCTGGCAGTTGGTTCCATAGCTGTACTGCATAGTAGCTAAAAGCTGCTTCACCATACTTTGTTTTAACAACAGGTTTTAATAGTAAATTTTTCTGTTGCGATCTGGTAGATCTGACTGGGTTAGGCCGATGCAACATATCAGAGAGGTAATTGGGCCCTGTACCATTTAGAGATTTGTACACCAGCAGCAATGCTTTAAAGTCAATTCTGTAGCTTACTGGAAGCCAGTGAAGGGACCTTAGAATTGGAGTAATGTGCTCTGTTCTTTTTGTTCGTGTGAGAACCCTAGCCGCTGCATTTTGCACCAGCTGAAGTCGTTTGATGGTCATTTTTGGCAGGCCTGTGAAAAGGCCATTGCAGTAATCAACCCTACTAGAGATGAAGGCATGTATCAGTTTTTCCAGATCATTTTTTGACATAAGTCCTCTTAGTTTGGAAATGTTTAGGTGATAGAATGCCGTTTTAGTGATTGCTTTCATGTGACTGTCAAAGTTTAGCTTGCTGTCAATGAAAACACCAAGATTTTTAACCATTTCTTTAGTTTTAATCCCTTTAGTGTCAAGAATACTGGTAATCCTGAGTCTTTCATCTTTTTTTTTCCAAATAGAATTACTTCTGTTTTATCTGAGTTCAGCTGAAGAAAATTTTGTGACATCCAGTTGTTGATTTGATCGATACACTGGTAGAGACATTCAAAGGGGACATAATCATTAGGTGATAGAGCAAGATAAATTTGGGTGTCATCTGCATAGCAGTGATACAAAATTGAATTGTTATTGATAATTTGCCCAAGTGGGAGCATATAAAGGTTGAAAAGTAATGGTCCAAGAATCGACCCCTGGGGGACACCACAGGTCAAGGACATTGACGTTGAGGAACAATTTCCCATGGTAACAAAGAAGCTTCTATCTTTTAAGTATGAATTTAACCAATTGATAACTTTACCAGTCAATCCAACCCAGTGTTCAAGTCGATATAGCAGTATGTTGTGATCAACAGTATCAAAAGCTGCACTAAGGTCCAGTAATACCAGGACCGATGTTTTGCCTGCATCAGTATTAAGACGTATGTTATTTATAACTTTAATCAGCACTGTTTCAGTGCTATGATTGGCACGAAAACCTGAATGAAAATTATGAAAACGGCTGTTTGATATCAAGAAGGCAGTTAATTGATTGAAGACAATTTTTTCAAGGATTTTCCCGATGAATGGTAAATTTGATATTGGCCTGTAGTTATTTAATACTGAAGGATCCAGATTATTTTTTTTTTAAGTAGGGGCTTTACAACGGCTTTTTTCAGGGACACAGGAACAACGCCAGTCTCTAGGGATGTATTTATAATTTGACGCACATCTGTAATTATAAGATGAAGAACAGACTTAAAAAAGTTGGTGGGCAGAATGTCCAATTCAGATGTTGAGGAACTGAGATTTTGTACAGTTTTTTCAAGAGTCTCATAATCAATTAAACAAAATTCTGACATTGTGTTGAAGTTATCTATTTGTGTCATTGGTGATTGCAGTTTTTCAATTTTTTGCATCTGAGATATATTATGAGCAATATTCTGCCGTATTTTATCAATTTTACCTTTAAAGAAGAATGCAAACTCATTGCATTTATTAACTGGGAGAAGTTCAGGTGTTAATTGTGGTGGGGGATTAGTTAGCTTCTCTACTGTTGAAAATAGCACACGGGCATTGTTCATATTCCTGTTTATGATATTGGAGAAGAAAGACTGTCTTGCTTTACAAATTTCATAATTATAATTACAAAGCATCTCTTTATGGATTTGATAATGGATGTGAAGTTTAGATTTGCGCCATTTTCTTTCAGTCTTTCTACATTCTCTCTTTAGCAGTTTAACAGCCGGGTACTGCTTCCATGGTGCTTTCTGCTTATCATTGACTCTTTTGATTTTGAATGGAGCAATATCATCCATAATTTGGGTCATATTTAAATTAAAAATTTCCAGTAAATCACCTACAGAGTCTGACATTTTGGTTGAGTTCTGAGAGAGAGCTTGCTCAAAGAGAGCACGTGTTGTCTTTTATGACTCTCCTACCCATAGTCGTTGAGCTGTTCTGAATGTGAGGAGACATAGAAACATCAGAGAAAACACAAAAATGATCAGATAAGGCCAGGTCAACAACAGTAGTAGAAACAGTAAGACCCTTTGTGATGACGAGGTCAAGGGTATGACCACGAGAGTGGGTCGGCCCCTGTACATGTTGTACTAGGTCGAAGTTGTCAGTAAGTGCAAGTAGTTCTTTGGCATAAGTGTTTTCCGTATTATCTACATGCAAGTTAAAATCCCCAGATATAATAAGACAGTCAAACTCTAAGCAAATGACTGACAACAGTTCACCAAACTCTTCAAGAAAGACTTTGGCTGAATGTTTCGGAGGCCTATAAATAGTTAATAATAATATGTTAGGAGAGCATGTAACAAGTGCACATAAGTGTTCAAAGGATGTAAAATCACCAAGTGAGGATTGTTTACATTGAAAAGAGACTTTGAATATATTTGCGATCCCTCCACCTTTCCCTTGTCGGGTAACATTCAAAAAATTAAAATTTGGGGGAGCTGCTTCAATAAGGGTGGTAGCACTATTTGCTTGATCCAGCCAAGTTTCAGTTAGAAGCAAAAAATCAAGATTGTGTTTGCAGATAAGATCATTATTTAAAAATGACTTGTTTAAAAGTGATCTAACGTTCAGAAGAGCTAGCTTTACAGAAAGTCTAGAAGTAATATCTGCTTGTGCACTCTGATATTGTTTTGAAACAGGAAGGAAACTAGACTGGTTTACCCCCTGGGTTAAATATGCTCTATGTTTTCTATTTCTTATCAACACAGCAATAGAGAAACGTCTTCAAGAATCTTCAAGCAAGTCCAGTTGCTCTCTTTTACCACCCACAAGTAAATACATAGCTGTTTTTCTTTGGGTGTTTTTATGCTGATGTTTGTACATTTAAAATACCAGATGACAGTTACATTTATGGCATTTGGCAGATGCCCTTATCTGGAGAGACTTGTATGATTTCATGGATACTGATGGACTGAGCATTAGAAGGTTAAGGGCCAGAAAAGTCATGTTTCAACCCATTAAACACATTTGAATCGAATGTAAAAATGCATAATGAGTACATATATAAAACACAATTTTTCTTCTTCTTCTAGCTGTTCCTATTAAGGGTCGCCAAAGCAGATAATGTTCCTCCATCTCCTCTTATTTATTTATAGTTGTGTTTGAAATGTATTTGCTCCAATATATCATTGTTTCTCTTTCAGGCTATGTGAATGTAATCTGACAGAGGAAAGCTGTAGAGTTCTGTCCTCAGTTCTCAGCTCAAACTCCTCCAGTCTGAGAGAACTGGACCTGAGTTACAACAGCCTGAAGGATTCAGGAGTGAAGTTGCTCTCTGCTGGAATGGAGAATCCACACTGTACACTGGAGAAACTGAGGTCAGATCATCTCTTTCACGTTTTGTTTATTTGATGGCCATTATTCTAATATAAACCAAAAGGAAGTAAGGAGAGCTATGAAGAGAATGAAGAATGGTAAGGCAGTCAGCCCAGATGATATACCAGTGGAAGCATGGAGATGCTTAGGAGAGATGGCAGTTGACTTTTTGACTAAATTGTTTAACAAGATCTTGGAAAGTGAAAGGATGCCTGAGGAGTGGTGAAGTGAACTGATACCAATATTCAAGAACAATGGAGATGTCCAGTGCTGCAGTAACTATAGAGGTATAAAGTTGACCAGCCACAGCATGAAGTTATGGGAAAGAGTAGTGGAAGCTAGGGTAAGAGGAGAGGTGGAGATATGTGAGCAGCAATATGGTTTCATGCCAGGAAAGAATACTACAGATGCAATATTTGCTTTGGGAATGTTGATGGAAAAGTATAGAGAAGACCAGAAGGAACTGCATTGTGTGTTTGTCGATTTAGAGAAGGCATATGACAGGGTGCCAAGAGAGGAGTTGTGATACTGCATGAGGAAACCGGGAGTGGCGGAGAAGTATGTGAGATTAGTGCAGGATATGTATGAGGACAGTGTGACAGCAGTGAGATGTGCAGTGGGAATAACAGAGGCATTTAAGGTGAATGTTGGATTGCACCAGGGCTTGGCCTTAAGCTTGTTTGCAGTAGTAATGGACAGTTTGACAGACATCAGGCCAGAGGCCCATGGACAATGATGTTTGCAGATGATATTGTTATCTGTAGTGAGAACAGGGAGCATGTGGAAGAAAATTTAGAGACATGGAGGTATGCACTAGAAAGAAGGGGAATGAAAGTCAATAAGAGAAAGACGAAGTACATGTGCATGAATGAGGATGAGGACAGTGGAATGGTACAGCTGCAAGGAATAGAGGTGGTCAAAGCAGATTAGTTCAAACCTCTGGGGTCAACTGTACAAAGCAATGGCGAGTGCTGAAGAGAAGCGCAGAAGAGAGTGCAAGCATGTTGGAATGGATGGAGGAGAGAATCAGGAGTGATTTATGACAGAAGGTTGCCAGCTAGAGTGAAAGGGAAAGTGTACATGACAGTAGTAAGATCAGCTATGTTGTATGGTTTGGAGACATTGGCACTGACAAAAAGACAGGAGGCTGAAGTGGAGGTAACAGAGTTAAAGATGCTGAGATTCTCATTGGGAGTGACAAAGTTGGACAGGATTAGAAATGAGTATATTAAAAGGACAGCACATGTAGGACGGCTTGGAGACAAAGTGAGAGAGGTGAGATTGAAATGGTTTGGACACATACAGAGGAGAGATCCAGGCTATATTGAGAAAAGAATGCTAGAGATGGAGTTGCCAGGTAGAAGGAAAAGAGGACAACCAAAGATGAGATTCATAGATGTGGTGAAGGAAGACATGAGAACAGCTGATGTGACAGAAGAAGATATGGAGGGAAATTATCCTCTGTGACAACCCCTAACAGGAAGACCCGAAAGAAGACGATGGCGACTCTGGTGGCAGAGAGACACAATATATTTACTGAAATTTTAGTCTGCTGGTTATTTTTAAGAATAAAATGTCAGCAAGAATCACTTATTACAGAAATTATATCACTGTGCACTTTGGGACAAACGTGAACTGATTAGATTTTGAGATCAAAAGGTATAAGGTCAAGGCCACTGTGAGGTCAAATGTCTGTCCGAGAACCCTGTGAACACAATATCTCCAAGGCAAATCAAAGGAATTTCACCAAACTTTCACCCTTTGTGCATTTGGGGACAAAGATAAACTGATTAGATTTTCAGATCAAAAGGTCTAAGGTCAAGGTCACTGTGAGGTCAAATGTCTGTCTGAAAACCTTGTGAACACAATATCTCCAAGGCAGATGAAAGGAATTTCACCAAACATTCACCATTTGTGCATTTGGGGACAAACATCAACTGATTTAGATTTTGAGATCAAAAGGTCTAAGGTCAAGGTCACTGTGGTCAAATGTCTGTCTGAAAAGTACTGAAGTACTGAAAAGTATGGGCAGGTGAGCACAACGTTGTGCTGGAGGGTTTGACTATCAACTACTCTCACTTGGTCAAAAGCATATCACAAAATCTTATCCCACCCCTACACGAGAGGGAAATCCTCTTGGGAATCCCCAAGAGAAAGAGGGGGGCTGGGGTGCTCCCCACTCTCCATGTCACTATGACATGAAGCTGACATATATGGCTCTGGGATAGCCTCCCCAGTCAGTGCTATGCTAGTATCCCCGCATGACACGTTATTGCAGGACCCGTCCAAAACTACTTGCTCCATTAAATGGTTAATCCCTGACCAATCTGTTCCCAGAATTAGTGGGTGGGTGAGGCATGAACTAACCACCACCTCTACATTAGGCTTTTTTACCCCAAAATTGGATCTGGACAGCCACCAGTGGGTATTCGTGAACATCCCCATGTGCACACAGAACCTTCACCAAACATGCTTTACCCAATGCCTCACCTTGCACCAAGCTTTGGAGGATGGAGGTCTGATTACAGCTTGAATCCACCAGTGCATGAGATGTACCCCCTTGGACACTCACTGGTATGCGGTACACCCCAGCTCAGTCAGGGCAGTCTCTGGCACATCGGGGATCTGAATCACTGCCCCCACCTCCATCATGTGGCACTGGTCCTGGAAGTGCCCAGGCTCCCTGAAGTGCCAGCACACTGTCCTGGGCCTCACCTCTGCACCGGTGGCTGGGAGATCATCCACCTGTGGGATAGGAGACAGAGAAACACAAGGGGAAGAGGAGAGGAGGGCCATAGGCTTGGCAAGCTGGCTGAGGGGGAGTCGGCCCCCACTTCCATGGTGCAGGGACAGGGATGGGATGGGAGGAAGAGAGAGTGAGGGAGAGAAGAGGCAAGATGCCCATCTGCCGCCGGAACCGCTGCAAGATGGTCCTCTGCCAGAGTGATGGCACTTATCCAGCAATGCTGGGCGATGGCACTGGACCCACTCAGCTGTTCTTTCCAGCAGCCAAGTGATGAATTATTTCAGTGCCACCACATTGATGATCCCCTCAGCATTGTAATCTTCTGCACTCGGCCACCACTGGCAAGAATCCTGAAGCTGCTGGCCGAACGTGAAGGGCCGGCTAACTTCCTCCAGAGTCAATGCATGGAAGCACTGACTTTGTTGCTCGAGGGTGCAGCCGAAGCACTGCAGTATGGCTTGCTTCAGGGCCGGATACTTCAGCATGCTGTCCGGGGTTAGTTGCTGCACAGCAAGCTGTACTTCACTGGTCAGGAGCAGCAGTAAGCATGCTGCTAACTGCTCAACCGGCTACCCCCACACCTTCATGGCTTGCTCAAAAAGAGTGAGGAAGGCCTCTGGGTCATTGTGGGGCCCCATCTTTGCTAGTGTGACGTGGGGGAAGCCCACTGACACTGCGGCTGGGACATGAGAAGGTTCCAGAATGCCTGGCAAACTTCTTGCAACCTGCAGCAATGCTTCAAAGCACTGCTCTTGTTCATTGCGCAGTGTACCCAGTGCCTGGTGGGCAACTCCATTGGGCAGTGGCAAGGCCATGGCTGAGCTCTTTAAATGGAGAGGACTCCATGTTAGCAATCCACTTCAGAGTCCCAGGTTTCAGCACCAGTGTAAAGATCTCTGGAATTTGGTGGAACAGTGAAGCATTTTAGCAGGTGGGTTAGTTATAGGGCAATCTTTTTATTTAAGCTTTTCAGCATAAACACTTTCCTCTCATACACCCACAAACATGGTGTACAGGGAAGCTGTCTCCCTCTCTGCTTCCTCTACAACCTGCTGATGTTTACACAGTCCACTGATGTTATCCCTTGATTTTGTGACTGAACTGTAATGAAAATTTGGCTTCAATCTGAGGTTTGTGGTTGTGTCAGACACAAAAAATTACTTTTCCTTTTGGTATTTCAGTGTGTGTGTGTTAGAGAGAAAGAGACAGAGAGAGAGAGATGTCAGTCTTCTGATACATAATTTTTTTTCTCTTTCAGTCTGGTTCGGTGTCAACTTGCAGAGGAAAGCTGTAGAGTTCTGTCCTCAGTTCTCAGCTCAAACTCCTCCAAAGTGAGAGAACTGAACCTGAGTAACAATAACCTGCAGGATTCAGGAGTGAAGCTGCTCTCTGCTGGACTGGAGAATCCACACTGTACACTGGAGATACTGAGGTCAGATCATATCTCTTAGCTGGGATCAAATATTGCAATGATGATATGAATACAAGATAATATTAATTGAGGACTACTGGAATACATCTCCATGAAGACAAATGCTTGTTTCACATTTAAATAAAATGCAGCTTTTATATATATATATATATATATATATATATATATATATATATATATATATATATATATATATATATATATATGCCACTCACTCTCTCTCTCATTACATATATATATATATATATATATATATATATGTATGTAATGAGAGAGTGAGTGGCATATATATATATATATATATATATATATATATATATATATATATATATATATATGTATGTATGTGCCACCTAAATGTGTTCATAATGTGAAAAGAAAAAATGTGACAAAGTGTGGATGTATTATAATAATATTTACTGGTAGCTCAACAGTTCCAAAGTTATACAATATGTGTAATTTTCTGAAAAATTCTGATATAATCATATAATGTTAAATTTAACATAAGAAAACAGAATACTGCAGAAATTATGAAAATCAAACAGTTACTAGCAGTTACTTCAAAAGTCAACAAATGATTTTTGAACACAAACAGATTAACACAAACAGTGACCAAAATGTCACAATGTAAATTAGTTGTCTGCAATTTAGTTGTCAACAGCAGCTGCAGTGAGTGCAGTCAAGGTGGATTTGTTACTGTTTGGAAAGTCATGGCGGTGTTTCTCCACGACTTGCAACAAGAATTGTTTTTGTTCTTCTTGATTGGTCAGGACTCCATTGAACGCCTGAATCAAGGCCACCCCTCGCTCAGCTGCATCGTTGATGACTTTCAGACTTCTCACTTTCTGTTGGCCAACAATGTAATCATTGTCACTGCTCCATTTATCTGGACTGTGCATGAGGAATTTCTGTGGTATGTTAAAGGCTGTGAAAAGCTGCTTGGTGTGTTGTGATACAAAGTCAAACAACTGCTTCTGAGGTACTGTGGGGTTGAAGACAGTGCGTCGAGGATGATATGTTGTTTTCTTGTCAAGGGCTTTCACCATGGCTGACTTCACCTCAGCTGACACTGCAGAGTCAAAGAATGCTAAACCGACCAGGATTTCACTTAAGTACTACAAGTGTCCAGAGAATTATTTTATTGCAGCTTTAGCAACAGCTTCATGTTGTTTCTTCTAGCTCTCCAGCTCACGCAGCAGCTGCAAATCATTCTGCGGAGCAGATGATGCGCATGTGAACCAGGCTTTTAGGTAGACCTTTATCACAAACGTGTTGAACTGGCCCAGAGACAAAATTTCCCGTGCAGTCAGTCGGAACTGGGAACGAAAGATGTATATCTTCAGACTGTAGATAATCTTTGACATTCATCGAGCTCGATGGAAAGCCCCAGGAGCCTGAATGTGTACTACATCACTGCAGTCTGCTCCCAGAAACAGCAGTGACAAGTGCAGGAGCTCACGATAATCATCTCTGGGATGAAACTCTGTTAGCTGCTGCTGAATGAAATGAATGATGTCATCTTTAACTGGATTGAGAGTTGATGCAATGAACTCAATGTCTAGTCCACTTTCATAGGTAGAATGGTCAATTGAGTCCCAGCATTCACGAAACCTCTGGAACAATTTGATGTTTGGTCCACTAGACGGTCCCATCAGTGTGTCAAAGACCTTTCCTACCATTAATTCCATGATGTGATGCCTGCATGCTAAGCTGATGAGATTTCTGCCCAGCTTTTCTTCCAGAAGTATCCAGGTGCCGGCATGAACTCCTGTGTTGCTGGCTGTAGTGTCAAAACACATGAAATTAATGCGATCAGTGAGGTTCCATTCCTGAATTAGATTAAACACTGCAGTTGCCATTGCCTGTCCAGTTCCATTTGGCAATTTAGGCACCCCCAACAACTTCATTGTTTCATCTCCAGACACCAGAACTGCAAGACGTTCAACTTGCTCCTTCGACATTAAAGCAGGCAACATTTTTCCATCCCAGTGCACAGTTAATGGACAGTTCAGATCAAATGATGCCTGAATCTCACTGGCTGCTATTTCACGGGGCTTGTGTCTGGCTCTCCTGATTGATTCCTTGTTCAGGGCCATGGCTGAAGGACTATGTCCTAGTGATTGTGCAGCAGCTGCAATGATGTACATTGCATTCCTGTCACTTTCTTTAGTTCTGTCTAATGCCGCTGCTAATCCTGGACTGACAACATTTGGAGGTCGGCTTCACTTCGGCTTCGCAGGATTTTTTTGCAGGTCTATGTCATCATCAGAATTGCTGGCTTCAGTCTCAACATCACTGCTACTGCTGAATTCTGTAGTTGCTGCTTGCTGCATCCGCTCAGCCTCCTTTTTCCTGCACGTTTCTTTCACCAACTGCCGTTTTCTACACCTTTCTTCTTTTCGAGACAGTACCTTGTCAACTGGACCCATGCTACCACGTCTCCCTTTCTCTCTCTGTGCCTAAAGAAATTCTCTGTCTTCAGGTAGCTTTTTCATGGACAGGGCATCAGCATGAGCAATGTCAAAGAGATCTTGCAATCTTTCCTTAAATTGGTGTTCTTTCTCCTTCTGCGTTTCTGTTCTGCGCGATGCATTCTTCTTGATTCTAATCCATGATGAAATGTAGGTCCTTTATTTTAGAGATGATGTGACAATCCTTACGAACTGGAATATGTGCCTTGTCCCAGAACTGAACAATTTCTCTCATGGTTGTTGTCGCACTCACTAAAATTGTTTGTGATTCCTCCTTGTGCAGATGAAAGAAACGCTGCAGCACTTGTTGATTTGAAGGAAGTTTGCTTCCAGCAATTGTTGCCAGAGTTCCTCCAACCAGCCATATACCATGATCCTTCTTGGACAGATCACAACTGGCACTTGCCATCATTCCTGAAAACAACAAACAATAATAATAATATTGTAATTCTCTACTGTGTACCACTACTATATTTCAAATTCTGCACTGATTAGGTTATAATAAGACATTAACTGCAACACTGTAACCAAATACTAGCCTTTTAGGTATTTTAGCATTTTATACATTGGACAACTATCAACTGTTACCTAAACGGTTGTAAATATAAATAACATCAATTACCCCAATCGTCACTCAATCAGTGGTAAACTACGTGCCTAATGAATGAACAGTATTTTCACCTGTAGTTGTCTTGTTACTGATGATTAGCGACAATGGCGTATGAAGTTAACAACACTCCTGACTGTGGCATGGCTGCTAAAATGCTAACAGAACAATATAAATCTCAGTCACGGATGACGTCATGAAGGCGCCACTGTGTTTATTCCAAAGAAAAACAAATCTAAGCAAGAATATTAACATCAACAGATAAGTGGATAGAGCACACACTTAGTGATTTATATAATGTGATCAAACAGTTAAACTAAATAAGGTTTTATCTCAATATATAATAAGAGTGTTAATACACGCATGCAACAGCTACTGAATAGTTACTCTATGAAAACATTTCAGCCCATTGAGCTATCAAAAAATATGCATATATTTGTATGAAACTTGGAGTAATTACTGTGCTTCATAAAAGGAACAAAATGAGAGGGTGGGACCTGGAAAACATTGAAACAATTTTTTGGCCATTAGACTCAGTGGCACCCTTGTGTGTGTGTGTGTGTGTGTGTGTGTGTGTGTGTGTGTGTGTGTGTGTGTATATATAAAATATATTTTATATATATATATATATATATATATATATATATATATATATATATATATATATATATATATATTTAATATATATGTGTGTGTGTGTATGGAGAGGGGGTTGATCTGTAATCGTTGACCTCTCTACAGGTTGTGTAACTGCAGGATTACAGGTGAAGGTTGTGCTGCTCTGGTTTCAGCTCTAAGGTCAAACCCCTCATCACACCTGAGAGAACTGGATCTGAACTGGAATAATCCAGGAGAATCAGGAGTGAAGCTGCTCTCTGATCTACTGAAGGATCCACACTGTACACTGGAGACACTACAGTGAGTAAATGACCCCAATTCCACTGACACTGAAAACTCTTTGTTTACTGTTATGATGTTACAATGGTGTTGTGTGGGAATAGGAGTAAATGGTAAATTCAAAATGTTAATCTATCCACAAGCGACCTAGTAACATTAACGGTAATCTTTTGCCATGGCTCCATTAGGAATCGGAACCAGTAAATTAACATTTCATGAATGGTCACAGCGTTGCTGGTGGTGACAATGTATTTGCCACAGGTTTGAAATAGTCAGTGGAAGCCTGCACTTGTACTGATTTAAATCTAATGTAATTTAAATGTCACTCATGTTGACTGACTTCTTTCTAAGGAAGAGAAACACAATTTGCTCTTAAATTTTAAGTGCATGATTTCTGATCATAAAATAAAAAATAGCCAATTAATTCTCTTACTTTTAATAATCAGGATAATATTTAATAATTTAATAATAAGGATAAATATGAATCTGATGTGTTTCAAATCCAAGATGAACTCCTTCACAGGCTTGCTGGGAGTGGCAGAGAGAGACAGTTTACACTTTTTCTTGTCATGAACCTGATGACTGATTCTGATAAAAACGTGTTCAAATCTGATCGTTCTGCCCTTTTCTCCTTCTTTACAGATTTAGTTTTCATCCTGATCTGATCTGAGTCTCACACACAGAGGATGATGAGGATAAACCCTTACAGTACAAAGTGATTTGAAAATCATCATTTAGTGATAATCAGATGTGTACAACATGTCAGCACTTCCACTTCTCTAGTTGTTTGTAAAAATACACCAGCTGAGATAAATAAACTTTAATGAACTCAACACTCATAAATATTTTCTGATTATCTTTTACAGCAAAACAGAAACTGTTAATGCACATCGAACATCATTTAATAGTTTTGTATGTACAGTATGATCACATTTTTCCATTTATAGTACTGTGCAAAAGTCTTAGGCACATGAAATGTGAAATGAAATGTTTCAACATTAAACAGCAGTGAGCCATAATAAATGAAACAAAGTCAATATTTGGTGTGAGACGACCCTTTGCTTTAAAAAAAAATATATATATATATATATATATATATATATATATCCGTCTCAGGTCCAGTGAGTGCAGTTTTATGCGGAAATGAGCTGTAGGTTTTACTGAGCATCTTACAGAACCAGCCACAGTTCTTCTGGACACTTTGACTGTCACACTCACTTTTTCATTTTGCACCAAACCCAGTAGCCTTCATTATGTTTTCTTTTTTTAATCTGAAAAGTGCTCTCTTATGGAATATGCTGCTTGGATACAAACTTTTTTTTTTTCTTGTAACATTTAATATTGTCCTGGAAAATGAATGTTTTGGATTCTAAAAGGTTGTTTTTGTACTGATTCGATAATGTAGAAGTCATCAAATTTAAATCTATAACAAAATTTGTATGAAAAAAATAGGGTGCCTAAGACTTTTGCACAGGACTGTATATGTAACAGAAGTTAACATTTGTGTTTAAAACACACAAATATATTATAGCATCAGTTCACTGCAGTATTTTGGTCATTGCACAAAGTTATACACTGTTTATAACTGAGTAATGTAAATTATTTTCCTCCTGAAGTTGGCAGAAAGTTAAAATTAGAAATGCTTAATTTAGTTTCCTGTGTACATACTTATGTTTTATTTCTTTTAATATAGGTGTGTTTATCTTTTTCTTGTTTATTTTTGTCAGTATCTGTATCCATGTTCTAATATATTACTTTGACAAATTAAAAAAATGTATGTCTATTTAAAAAAACACATGCATGCCTCCATGTTCACCTTTTTTTAGCAACACATTAGCCAGCTAACTCTGATCAGTGATGTACAGTGGTGCTTGAAAGTTTGTGAACCCTTTCGAATTTTCTATATTTCTGCATAAATATGACCTAAAACAACATCAGATTTTCACACAAGTCCTAAAAGTAGATAAAGAGAAACCAGTTAAACAAATGAGACAAAAATATTATACTTGGTCATTTATTTATTGAGGAAAATGATCCAGTATTACATATCTGTGAGTGGCAAAAGTATGTGAACCTCTAGGATTAGCAGTGAATTTGAAGGTGAAATTAGAGTCAGCTGTTTTCAATCAATGGGATGACAATCAGATGTGAGTGGGCACCCTGTTTTATTTAAAGAACAGGGATCTATCAAAGTCTGATCTTCACAACACATGTTTGTGGAAGTGTATCATAGCATGAACAAAAGAGATTTCTGAGGACCTCAGAAAAGCATTGTTGATGCTCATCAGGCTGGAAAAGGTTACAAAACCATCTCTAAAGAGTTTGGACTCCACCAATCCACAGTCAGACAGATTGTGTACAAATGGAGGAAATTCAAGACCATTGTTACCCTCCCCAGGAGTGGTCGACCAACAAAGATCACTCCAAGAGCAAGGCATGTAATAGTCGGCGAGGTCACAAAGGACCCCAGGGTAACTTCTAAGCAACTGAAGGCCTTTCTCACATTGGCTAATGTTCATGAGTCCACCATCAGGAGAACACTGAACAACAATGGTGTGCATGGCAGGGTTGCAAGGAGAAAGCCACTGCTCTCCAAAAAGAACATTGCTGCTCATCTGCAGTTTGCTAAATATCATGTGGACAAGCCATAAGACTATTGGAAAAATGTTTTGTGGATGGATGAGACCAAAATAGAACTTTTTGGTTTAAATGAGAAGCGTTATGTTTGGAGAAAGGAAAACACTGCATTCCAGCATAAGAACCTTATCCCATCTGTGAAACATGATGGTGGTGGGTAGTATCATGGTTTGGGCCTGTTTTGCTGCATCTGGCTTGCCATCATTGATGGAACAATGAATTCTGAATTATACCAGCAAGTTCTAAAGGAAAATTTCAGGACATCTGTCCATGAACTGAATCTCAAGAGAAAGTGGGTCATGCAGCAAGACAACGACCCTAAGCACACAAGTCGTTCTACCAAAGAATGGTTAAAGAAGAATAAAGTTAATGTTTTGGAATGGCCAAGTCAAAATCCTGACCTTAATCCAATCGAAATGTTGTGGAAGGACCTGAAGCGAGCAGTTCATGTGAGGGAACCCACCAACATCCCAGAGTTGAAGCTGTTCTGTACGGAGGAATGGGCTAAAATTCCTCCAAGCTGGTGTGCAGGACTGATCAACAGTTACCAGAAACGTTTAGTTGCAGTTATTGCTGCACAAGGGGGTCACATCAGATAGTGAAAGCAAAGGTTCACATACTTTTGCCACTCACAGATATGTAATATTGGCTCATTTTCCTCAATAAATAAATGACCAAGTATAATATTTTTGTCTGATTTGTTTAACTAGGTTCTCTTTATCTACTTTTATGGCTTGTGTAAAAATCTGATGATGTTTTAGGTCATATTTATGCAGAAATATAGAAAATTCTAAAGGGTTTGTCACCAAGTTTTAGTGTGTCCATCCACTCCTAAGGAGGCATCTACTGGTAGACGGAGGTGTCGGCCGAACATTAGGTAGGCAGGGGCGAGTCCTGTTGAACCGTGGGGTGTATTGTTATAGACCTGCAGCAGTTCCGGAAGGTACTGGTGCCAGTGGCTTTGTTTCTCCTCAGTCAGGGTGCGTAGCATTTCCAAGAGGGTCTGATTCATCCTCTCCACCATACCATTCCCCGCCGGGTGGTAGGGGGTAGTCCTACTTTTGGAGACAGAATAGAGTTCACACAGTTGGTACATCACAGCAGACTCAAAGTTAGGCCCCTGATCTGAATGCAGTCTCATGGGGCAACCAAAAGGCATAATCACAGATGACCATAAAGCTCGGGCTGTCGTCACTGCCGTCTGGTCACGAGTGGGTACAGCCCAGGCATAACTGGTGAAGAGATCGGTCATGACCAGGATATTAGGGTAGGGGTCTTGAGGCCTACCTAGTGACAGAAAATCCATGGCCACTACTTCTAGAGGAAATGAAACATGAATCGGGTGGAGAGGGCCCTTCGCAGTCACCTTGTCCTTCTGTAGACTACAGGTCACACATGTTTGCTGCATCTGACGTACCTCTGACTCCATGTTGACCCAGAAGAAGTTCCTCCGGATGCTGGCAAGCGTTCTTTCCACTCCAGCATGTCCAGTAACCTCATGGTATTTTGTCCATACTTCTTTCTTTTGAGCTGCTGGGCAGACAATCTGGAACATGCAGTCATGAGTCTTTGGGTGGATGATCTGGCGGTAGAGAACCCCATCGCGCAGGAGCAGACGATCAGCTTGCTTCAGCAGACGTTTGACGATGCCAGGCAGGCCCATCCGCTCAGCAGGTTTTGGCACAGTCCCAGACGTCACATATCTAACTACCATGTGGAGGTCAGCATCCGCTTGTTGGTCAATTTTCCAGTCGATACTTATCTGGTGAATGGTGACAATGGGCAACAGGGGCGTGGCAGACAGCATACAGACTCTGGCCAGTGGGGTGACTGTAAACGGTACTGGAACTCTGGACAAGGCATCGGCATTGCTGTTCTCTTGACCCAACCGATACTTCACTTCGAAGTCATAGGAGGCAAGCTGTGCAGCGCACCGCTGTTCCGTTGCTCCGAGTCTGGCTGTCTGTAAATGCGCCACAGGGTTATTATCAGTGAAAACAATACATTTGGAGCCCATCAAGTAGTCTTTAAATTTCTCAGTGATGGCCCATTTCAAGGCCAACAATTCTAACTTAAATGAGCTGTAATTCACATCATTCCGCTCTGTAGGGTGTAGACTGCGGCTTGCATAGGCCACAACACGCTCCTCACCATCTTACACCTGAGCCAACACCGCACCCAGCCCTTGGTTGCTGGCATCAGTGTACAATCGGAAGGGGAGCGTGAAGTCTGCATACGCAAGCACTGGCACCTCGACCAGAGCAGTTTTCAACCTCTGGAACATTTTCTGGCACTCGTCAGTCCAAGTAATCGGCTGTGACCCTGCCTTTTTATCTGCTGGGATGCCAGTAAGCAGGGCATTAAGGGGGCGTGCAATCTTCGCAAATCCAGCAATAAAATGCCTATAATAACCTGCTAGGCCGAGGAAGGCACGGATGTCCTTGATGGTAGTCAGGACTGGCCAGTTTTGCACGGCCTCAATTTTGGCTGGATCAGGTTTCACCCCATGACGGGTGACGACGTGGCCTAGGAAGCCTACCTCAGGCTGCAGGAAAGCATTTGTCCACACGCAATTTCAGGCCATGTTTACAGAGATGATGGAAGACAGCGCCCAGATGTTTTAGGTGGTCAGTGAAGTTGGCAGAGTATATGATGATATTGTCTAAGTACACTAGTACTGATTCCACTGTCAGACCACTCAAACAGCGCTGCATTAAGCATTGAAAAGTGGCCGGTGCATTACATAAGCCAAATGGCATACGATTAAATTCATAGAGGCCAAGGGGCGTAGCAAAAGCAGTCTTTTCGCAGTCAGCAGGATGGACCTCGACCTGCCAGTATCCGCTGGCCAGGTCCAGCATGGAGAACCATTCTGCTTTGGCTAGTGAGGTCAGAGTCTCCTCAATCCTGGGCAACGGGAAGGCGTCCTTGTGAGTAGCGGCATTTAACTTGCGGAAGTCTACACAAAAGCACCAATCTCCATTCTTTTTACGCACCATTACTATTAGTGCAGCCCAAGGGCTTGAGCTCTCACGGATTATGTCCTTCTCCAACATATCTGCCAATAGGGACCGCATTTCCTTATACATAGCTGGGGGCAAAGGCCGAAATCGCTGCCTAATAGGCGCTGCATCGCCAGTTGGAATTTGATGCTGTACAATATCAGTCCTCCCAAAATCTTCATCCCCCTTAGCAAAGATCCCACCCCACTTGGTCAGCAAGGCCTGGAGCTCACCTTTCTGTTGAGTGGTGAGGTCCTCCCGGTCAGCACAAGGGTCTGGGGAAGGCATGGACAAGCCACCAGCAGCAGTATCCACCACTCTTACCTCCACAACTCCTTCCTGATGAAGGAGTGGCGAGTGACAGGTCATGTTGTCCATGGATCTCTGTTTCCTCCATCCGATACAACTGCCCCAACTTCTGATAGCGCCCTAGAGACACTTCAAAGGGATTGACATTACAGAGACGTATGGGGAAACGGCCATTTGTCACCTTCACTATAGCTCGGGCAACTCCAAAAGAATGAGGTTCAGACAGAGCTTCAACTAGGCCACAGTAGGGGGCGTCATTTTGGGTTACCTCGAACATGTGCCCATAAAATGACCTCACTTCGTGCTGGTAGCCGGATTCGTCCTCTTGCAGCAGTCCAGACATGCCCCATCAAGGCACCGTGTTGTATGGCAGCGGCCTGTTGGCAGGCGGTGAAGGCGTGGTTCCAGGCTTCCCGGGTTTGGTGGTCCTGACGCACATGTGCAGGGGGCCGGCCTGATTTCTGAAAAACAGCACTCCAACAAGCAGAGATTACATTCATGCCAATAATGAGGGGGTTGGTAAGTCCTTCTGATTTCACAATTACAATTCCACGTTTGGGTATTTGGATACCCTCTACATCAAAATCCATTGTTGCATATCCTATATAAGGGATGTCAAGACCATTTGCAGCTTTGAGTGTCAGGAAAGTGGATTCTGATTCTAGGCCGACATGGGGGGCAAAATGTTGGCGAAACAACTGTTCTTGCATTAGGGTGACTTGGGAGCCAGTATCCAGCAACCCTTGCATTTTGATGCCATTTATCACAACATCAATGCTTGGATACTGGCCCACAAATGCTAAATCGGTCCTGATTTTATCAGTTTCCTTTGTGAGCCCTGCTACTTGGACCTCAGCAGCAGGGGTTACTCGTTTAAAGGCTGCTGGGACTCAGAGCGACTACGACAGTAACGGCCAATATGACCTGCTTGACAACAGCGATGGCAAATAGGCCTACCTTCCTCATCCCAATTAAAAGGAGACTGGGATTGAGATTGGGCTCGCCTTCTCCCATATTGTGGCCTACCTTCCCGTGGACCTGGCCTGAACTGTGCTTGAACAGGTGCAGGCTGACGTTCCTTCCACAGCTCTTGGGTCATTTCTCTTAACTGAGCTTTGAGGTCTACAAGAATTTCCTCCTTCAAGGTCTGTTTCCAAGACTGGGTAGCATTGGACTCACCGATCAGTGCACAAGCAGCTCCTTCGGTCCCCGTCTGTTGATGCTCCTCCTCCAACAGCAGGGCTTCCTTGAGAACCGCAGCAAATGACTCTTCTGAGTTCCTGTGGACATAAGTTTTTAATGCACAAGAAAGGCTACCTTCATGTAGGCCAAGCAGCAGTTGGTCACGCAGCTGAGAGTCTAATGGAGCCTGTTCCTCATCCCGCGTCTCGATCCGACGGTACAGCTCTCTTAGTTGTAGGGCAAAAGTCCTCAGGGTCTCGTTTGCCTGCTGTCTGCAACTAAAAAACTTAGATCGTAAAACAGACAGAGGTACCTGGTCCCCATACACATTAGCAAGCACTGCAAAAATCTTTGAAGCCTTGTCACATTCTGTTTCAGGCAAAACCAAAATTTCCCGTTTGGCCTCCCCTTCTAGGGCCCCCAACACAAGACTAACAGCTTGGATGTCATTATATGCAGCGGCTGTAATTAAACCCGTAATTTGTTGTTTCCATTCACAATATTTACAACCTAGTGCAGTACCATCAAATTTTGGAACCCAAGGGGCCCCACCAAAAACAGGCATCATCATTGTATACAAAAACAGTACAGTCAAAATATAAAAATCTACAAAAAAAACCCAAAAACAAATGTCTTTGCTGCCACTCACTACTGTCCACAACGTCCTGCTGGCTGCGCCAAATTATGTCACCAAGTTTTAGTGTGTCTGTGACCAGACAGTTGTACAGGTGTGGTGGCAAGCAGTGAGCAGACAGACAAAGTTTAAGTTTCAATAATTTATTATTATTTAAAGTTAACAGTAGATGTGTCAGTGTTTTTTTTTGTAGTGGTGTTTTCACTGTAGTGTGCAGTGCTCGATTACATGTTTGTTTCCTTTTCTGATATGTTTGCTGTGTGAACTAATTTAGTGTGTGGCCTGAAACTAACAACTCACAGGTGTTCCTTATGATTGGACAATGGCAAAGTCAATTACTCTTTTACAAACGCGGAAAGACTGATTGGGGGACAGGTGGGGTAGGCATGTTTTTTTTTCTTATTTATAGGGGTCCAGCGAGGAGGAATACAGATGCGACCGACCAGGAAAGAGAGCACGGCAGAGCAAGCGGAGCGCAACGGCGGGCGCTGGCATTTAATTGTGGTTTCCACATTGTGTGTGCACAACGCATTTGATACTTCATCTGGGTCGTGGTTAAGCCGCACCCAGGCAAAGTAAGTACACTTTTGAGCTACATTGCCTACCAAATATTCTGTTGGCTGTGACGGCACTCTCCACTGCTGAGACCCTCTTTCTCTCTTTCTCTCCCTCGGAGGCATTGTCCAGTGCCAACCTGATGTAGGGAGGAGAAGCTGATTGGAAGGGATGGTACCGAGCATGTTATGCTAAGCTAACTGCTGCTGACTGTGGGATTGCTTGCTACTGCTTAATTGCCTTGCTTGCTGGGTCGCTAGGATTGCTGCTGGCCATGTGTTGCTTGCTTGCTGGCTTGCTGCTTCTGCTGCGCTCTGGTGGTGGGATCGCGTTGATTTTAGTTATTGCATGGACTGAGTTTTAAAGGACTTCTTTTATGGATTGTCATTTTAACGTTTTTGAATTACAGGTGCATCTGTCACCAAGTTTTAGTGTGTCCGTGACCAGACAGTTGTACAGGTGTGGTGGCAAGCAGTGAGCAGACAGACAAAGTTTAAGTTTCAATAATTTATTATTATTTAAAGTTAACAGTAGATGCACCTGTAATTCAAAAACGTTAAAATGACAATCCATAAAAGAAGTCCTTTAAAACTCAGTCCATGCAATAACTAAAATCAATGCGATCCCACCACCAGAGCGCAGCAGAAGCAGCAAGCCAGCAAGCAAGCAACACGTGGCCAGCAGCAATCCCAGCGACCCAGCAAGCAAGGCAATTAAGCAGTAGCAAGCAATCCCACAGTCAGCAGCAGTTAGCTTAGCATAACATGCTCGGTACCGTCCCTTCCAATCAGCTCCTCCCTACGTCAGGTTGGCACTGGACAATGCCTCCGAGGGAGAGAAAGAGGGTCTCAGCAGTGGAGAGTGCTGTCACAGCCAACAGAATATTTGGTAGGCAGTGTAGCTCAAAAGTGTACTTACTTTGCCTGGGTTCGGCTTAACCACGACCCAGATGAAGTATCAAATGCGTTGTGCGCACACAATGTGGAAACCACAATTAAATGCCGGCGCCCTCCGTTGCGCTCCGCTTGCTCTGCCATGCTCTCTTTCCTGGTTGGTCGTATCTGTATTCCTCCTCACTGGATCCCTATAAATAAGAAGAAAACACGCCTACCCCACCTGTCCCCCAATCAGTCTTTCCGCGTTTGTAATAGAGTAATTGACTTTACCATTGTCCGATCATAAGGAACACCTGTGAGTTGTTAGTTTCAGGCCACACACTAAATTAGTTCACACAGCAAACATATCAGAAAAGGAAACAAACATGTAATCGAGCACTGCACACTACAGTGAAAACACCACTACAAAAAAACACTCTGACAGGTTCACAAACTTTCAAGCATCACTGTATATTTACCTCCTCAGCACAACAAACTGTATAGTCAGTGTGATAGAACATAATAACCATCAAGGTTTATTACAAAGAATCTACAGTGAATGTCTCATCATTAGCACAATGTTGAATAAATGCCTTAAAATTTCACCATAACATATTTAAACAAATTACAGAAGACTGAGGTAAGACTGCATAATGTATTTGCATTATTTATGTATTTACCAGTACACAGAGCTTGCAAGGTAACTGCTAATGATGGGCTTTAAGGTAGCTAGCACAGTGCAGTTAAGTTTCTAGGATACTGTGTGGGTTTTTTTTTTCACTTGAAATATAATTTATCATGGTAAGTATTAATTACTAGTATTTAAACTCAATGCTGTGAATAAATCTATAGTCTTTGCTCCAACAAAACAATGTACAGTGTGAGGTATCATGGCAACAATGAATACTATGAACTCAAGAGTCAAGTCTACTTTTTTCCCCACAGAGGTCATAGGTCATATGTAACTAATGACCAATAAATAATTTGCTTTCTTTTAAAGGGGAATTGAAGGCAATTTTTTTTATTCTCAAAATTCTATTTATTTCAATTTATTAAATATAGGAATGCATGTTTGATAGCTATTTTGTCACTGCTATGGCAAGTTATGAGTGTTTGAAATATGCTCTGTAATATATCAGTTCATATGTCAAAGCAATGGCTGTAAATGAGATTCGTTGAGACCTGTGCGAGACATTGTAGGACGGAAGTAAAACATACAGCGGAAATCAAAGTGACAACTACCAACGTTCCCTGTGTCCAAAATCGCTCACTCGTTCACTACTCCCTATATAGAGAATTACTATATAGAGGACTATATAGTGAGCTCATTGGTAAAATGAAAAAACACTTTCGGACGCTAGTCCGTCACGCTGGTATTTACGTCATTACTGTCGCACAATTAAAATGTGCCAGATCAGTCGGCTGGTGGGTTTTCAAAATAATAAATACATGCGTGTTTTTTTCTGATAAATCCATATTATACTGAGTGTATTTCCGACATTAATAAATACAAAGTACCTGCATCTTTCAGTTTTTTTAAATCACCGCTGAATACTTTCTTCTTTGGTGCTGCCTTTAATTAAATCAAATTTGAGACTTTTAATTTGATTTTTTTCAGTGTGACCGCAAAAAAAGATGCGCGCCCTCTTTCGAATGCTGATGTAATCAAGTTGGAAGTTTTGTTTGTTTTGATAGCAATCAGGAAAGTTTGAAAAAACGTAGGCAGTAATCGTCATTTAAACTCGTTTTTGTGCAATATTTCGTTTGGGAAACAGTTTTCAAAATGGCAGCACTGACACCTGGCTGACACTTCATGTTTCGAAGTCTCGCAGAGGTCTCATGAAGATCGCACGGATAAGCAACACCTGCCGTGGACCAAACGAACTACATTCAGTATGGCTAAAAACCGAATAGGCCGATAAGTATAATATTTAATTGCAATTAGCTGCCAATACGAGTCACATTATAAGGTTACTAAAACCAAAAACATAATTGAATAACACGTTAATTAAGAAATAAAGCAAGTTTAAAAATGACTTCAGTTCCCCTTTAATATTTTATACAGATAACAGTAAACATCTTAGAGTCCATACAGGAGGCAAAATATGAATACCTCATTTCTTTATTTCTTTAAGTGGTCATTTCTTATGGAGAGGATTTCATGCCACCCTGAAATTTAAATGTGACTTTGGGGATGAGGGGGAAAAAAATCTCAAAACTAAATTAAATCTACCCAGGTAACAATTTTACGTAGTAACTACGTACTTACAATGTAGCGGTTTTTACATAGCTACTACGTAAAATTCTGGACTACCAGCAACATATTTACTACGTTGTAAAGTTACATAGAGAAATTACGTACCCACCACCTTCCCACTACCCCATGGGGACCTTCCCACTATACTATGGATACTTTCACACTCATATGGGCATATTCTCACCACCTTACATTTTTACATCCTTTCTACTACCTTACAAAACCAGAGTAATATTATGCAGAAAACATGGAAGAAGCAACAATATTTTGCATAGTCGGTGCATTTATTTCAACAAAAAAAAATAGCTGCATCAGCCAGGTTAGGTTAGAAATGTGAACAAATAAAACCATGTGTACTAGTACACTTGACAATCATAACAGGTCCTGTGTTATAGTTTATATATATATATATATATATATATATATATATATATATATATATATATATATATATATATATATATATATATACTGTATGTACTAGTACAATTGACAGTCATAACAGCTCATGTGTTGTAGTTTCACAGGATGAAATAGAAGATTAATACATGCATTACCTGAATCAAATGTAATCATGAATATGCAAAGGAACTTAAAGGTATTATTCTGCACTTTTATGATGGCCACTGGTCAGATATTACATTACACTAAAATGGCATAAAAACCTACAGAGACTGACTGCAATATTTACACACATGCCAACCATTATTTTTGTTCTGGCTCTAGAAAATATGTAATGGTGAGCCAGTATTCAATAATAGAAATTCTAGCAGTGAAAGAGCTAACAGCTGTCTCAGGTTTCCGAATCAGATGAATGGTGGCTTGGTACAGTAGTTCTCTCCTTAGTTGTTGCAGCCACAGCAGCGCAAGCCTGCAAATATAATTATAATCAATGATAAATTGGGAAATCCTTGTTTACCATTATATGGTCAGATTAAGTGATGTATGTACACAAAATTTTTGCAAGTGGTAAGTACCTACAGATAATTCTGCACAATTTCATCTAGGCACATCAGAACCTTTCTCTGATTCTTCTTCTTTTGGCTGCTCCTGATTAGGAGTCGCCACAGTGGATCTTTCATCTCCATTGCTCCCTGTCTTCTGTATCCTTCTCTACCACACCTGCCACTTTCATGTCCTCTCTCACCACATCCATGTATCTCCTCGTTGGCCTTCCTTGTTTTCGTTTGCCTGGCAGCTCCATCCTCAACATTTCTCCTTCCAACATGCTCTGCATCTCTTCTCAGGATGTGCCCATACCATCTCAGTCTCATCTCTCTTAGCTTAATTCCCAAGCTCTCCAAATGTGCTGTCCCTCTGATGTACTCGTTCCTTATCCTGTCCAACCTTGTCACTCCCGTCGCAAACCTTAACATCCTCAACTCTGCCACCTCCAACTTTGCCTCCTGTCTCTTCATTAAGGGTACGGTCTTCAATCCATACATCACAGCTGGTCTCACTACTGTCTTAATCAGAACCTTTCTCTGATAATCTATAAAAACACATAAAAAGTTAGCCATGGTTAGTGTCATGGGCCACATAAAAACGAGTGAGCATTATGCATTTATGAATTAAAGACATCCTCGAGACGAGACGAATTAAAGACATACAGTGGTGCTTGAAAGTTTGTGAACCCTTTAGAATTTTCTATATTTCTGCATAAATATGACCTAAAACATCATCAGATTTTCACACAAGTCCTAAAAGTAGATAAAGAGAACCCAGTTAAACAAATGAGACGAGAATATTATCTCGTCTCATCTCGTCTTCTTCCGCTTATCCAGGACCGGGTCGCGGAGGCAGCAGTCTAAGCATGGAAGCCCAAACTTCCCTTTCCCCAGACACCTCGGCCAGCTCCTCGGGAAGAACACCGAGGCGTTCCCAGGCCAGCCGAGAGACATAGTCCCTCCAGCGTGTCCTGGGTCTTCCCCGGGGCCTCCTCCCGGGGGGACATGCCTGGAACACCTCCCCAGGGAGGCGTCCAGGAGGCATCCGAAAAAGATGCCCGAGCCACCTCAGCTGGTTCCTCTCGATGTGGAGGAGCAGCGGCTCTACTCCGAGCTCCTCCCGAGTGACTGTGCTTCTCACCCTATCTCTAAGGGAGCGCCCAGCCACCCTGCGAAGGAAACTCATTTCAGCCGCTTGTATCCGCGATCTTGTTCTTTCTGTCATTACCCAAAGCTCATGACCATAGGTGAGAGTCGGAACGTAGATCGACCGGTAAATTGAGAGCTTCGCCTTTTGGCTCAGCTCCTTCTTCACCACGACGGACCGGTAAAGCGACCGCATCACTGCGGAGGCTGCACCGATCCGCCTGTCGATCTCACGCTCCATCCTTCCCTCACTCGTGAACAAGATCCCGAGATACTTAAACTCCTCCACTTGAGGCAGGACTTCTCCACCAACCTGGAGAGGGCAAGCCACCCTTTTCCGGTCGAGAACCATGGCCTCGGACTTGGAGGTGCTGATTCTCATCCCAGCCGCTTCACACTCGACTGCAAACCGCCCCAGTGCATGCTGAAGGTCCTGGTTTGAAGAAGCCAACAGGACAACATCATCCGCAAAAAGCAGAGATGAAATCCTGTGGTTCCCAAACAGGATTCCTTCCGGCCCCTGGCTGCGCCTAGAAATTCTGTCCATAAAAATTATGAACAGAACCGGTGACAAAGGGCAGCCCTGACGGAGTCCAACATGCACTGGGAACAGGTCTGACTTACTGCCGGCAATGCGAACCAGACTCCTGCTCCGTTCGTACAGGGACCGGACAGCCCTTAGCAAAGAGCCCCGAACCCCATACTCCCGAAGAACCCCCCACAGAATACCACGGGGGACACGGTCGAATGCCTTCTCCAGATCCACAAAGCACATGTGGACTGGTTGGGCAAACTCCCATGAACCCTCGAGCACCCTATGAAGGGTATAGAGCTGGTCCAGTGTTCCGCGACCAGGACGAAAACCGCATTGTTCCTCCTGGATCCGAGGTTCGACTATCGGTCGAATTCTCCTCTCCAGTACCCTGGAGTAAACTTTCCCTGGGAGGCTGAGAAGTGTGATTCCCCTATAATTGGAGCACACTCTCCGGTCCCCTTTCTTAAAAAGAGGGACCACCACCCCAGTCTGCCACTCCAGAGGCACTGTCCCCGACTGCCACGCGATGTTGCAGAGGCGTGTCAACCAAGACAGCCCCACAACATCCAGAGACTTGAGATACTCAGGGCGGATCTCATCCACCCCCGGTGCCTTGCCACTGAGGAGCTTGCAAACCACCTCAGTGACTTCGGCTTGGGTAATGGACGAGTCCACCTCTGAGTCATCAGCCTCAGTCTCCTCAGTGGAAGACATGGCGGTGGGATTGAGGAGATCCTCAAAGTATTCCTTCCACCGCCCGACAATGTCCCCAGTCGAGGTCAACAGCTCCCCACCCGCACTGTAAACAGTGTTGGCAGAGTACTGCTTCCCCCTCCTGAGGCGCCGGACGGTTTGCCAGAATTTCTTCGAGGCCGACCGATAGTCCTTCTCCATGGCCTCCCCGAACTCCTCCCAGTTCCGAGTTTTTGCCTCCGCAACTGCCCGAGCTGCAGCACGCCTGGCCTGCCGATACCCGTCGGCTGCCTCAGGAGTCCCGGAGGTCAACATGGCCCGATAGGACTCCTTCTTCAGCTTGACGGCATCCCTTACTTCCGGTGTCCACCACCGGGTTCGGGGATTGCCGCCACGACAGGCACCGGAGACCTTGCGGCCACAGCTCCGAACAGCTGCGTCCACAATGGAGGTAGAGAACATGGTCCACTCAGACTCAATGTCCCCCGCCTCCCTCGGAAGCTGGGAAAAGCTCTCCCGGAGGTGGGAGTTAAAGACCTCCCCAACAGAGTGCTCGGCCAGACGTTCCCAGCAGACCCTCACCATACGTTTGGGCCTGCCAGGTCTGTCCAGCTTCCTCCTCCGCCAGCGGATCCAACTCACCACCAGGTGGTGATCAGTTGACAACTCAGCCCCTCTCTTCACCCGAGTGTCCAAGACATAGGGTCGGAGATCAGATGACACGACTACAAAGTCGATCATCGACCTCCGACCTAAGGTGTCCTGGTGCCACGTGCACTTATGGACACCCCTATGCTCGAACATGGTGTTCATTATGGACAAACTGTGACTAGCACAGAAGTCCAATAACAAAACACCACTCGGGTTCAGATCGGGGAGGCCGTTCCTCCCAACCACGCCCCTCCAGGTGTCACTGTCATCGCCCACGTGAGCATTGAAGTCCCCCAGTAGCACAATGGAGTCCCCAGTCTGAGCACCCCTCAGTACCTCTCCCAGGGACTCCAAGAAGGCCGGATACTCTATACTGCTATTTGGCCCGTAGGCACAAACAACAGCAAGAGCCCTCTCCCCAATCCGAAGGCGCAGAGAGGCGACCCTCTCGTTCACTGGGGTAAACTCCAACACATGGCGGCTGAGCTGGGGAGCTATAAGGAAGCCCACACCAGCCCGCCGCCGCTCACCATGGGCGACTCCAGAGAAGTGGAAAGTCCAGCCCCTCTCGAGGAGCTGGGTTCCAGAGCCCAAGCTGTGCGTGGAGGTGAGCCCGACTATCTCTAGCCGGTACCTCTCAACCTCCCGCACAAGCTCAGGCTCCTTCCCCCCCAGCGAAGTGACATTCCATGTCCCAACAGCCAGCCGCTGTGTCCGGGGGTCAGGTCGTCGAGGCCCCTGCCTTCGACTGCCACCCAATCCACACTGCACCAAACCCCTACTGCTACCTCTGTGGGTGGTGAACAGGTGGGATGAGAATATTATCTCATCTCATTATCTCTAGCCGCTTTATCCTGTTCTACAGGGTCGCAGGCAAGCTGGAGCCTATCCCAGCTGACTACGGGCGAAAGGCAGGGTACACCCTGGACAAGTCACCAGGTCATCACAGGGCTGACACATACCGTAGACATAGACAACCACTCACATTCACACCTACGGTCAATTTAGAGTCACCAGTTAACCTAACCTGCATGTCTTTGGACTGTGGGGGAAACCGGAGCACCCGGAGGAAACCCACGCGGACACGGGGAGAACATGCAAACTCCGCACAGAAAGGCCCTCGCCGGCCACGGGGCTTGAACCCGGACCTTCTTGCTGTGAGGCGACAGCGCTAACCACTACACCACCGTGCCGCCATGAGAATATTATACATGGTCATTTATTTATTGAGGAAAATGATCCAATATTACATATCTGTGAGTGGCAAAAGTATGTGAACCTCTAGGATTAGCAGTTAATTTGAAGGTGAAATTAGAGTCAGGTGTTTTCAATCAGTGGGATGACAATCAGGTGTGAGTGGGCACCCTGTTTTATTTAAAGAACAGGGATCTATCAAAGTTTGATCTTCACAACACATGTTTGTGGAAGTGTGTCATGGCATGAACAAAGGAGATTTCTGAGGACCTCAGAAAAAGCGTTCTTGATGCTCATCAGGCTGGAAAAGGTTACAAAACCATCTCTAAAGAGTTTGGACTCCACCAATCCACAGTCAGACAGACTGGGTACGAATGGAGGAAATTCAAGACCATTGTTACCCTCCCCAGGAGTGGTCGACCAACAAAGATCACTCGAAGAGCAAGGCTTATAATAGTCAGTGATGTCACAAAGGACCCCAGGGTAACTTCTAAGCAACTGAAGGCTTCTCTCACATTGGCTAATGTTAATGTTCATGAGTCCACCATTAGGAGAACACTGAACAACAATGGTGTGCATGGCAGGGTTGCAAGAAGAAAACCACTGCTCCAAAAAGAACATTGCTGCTCATCTGCAGTTTACTAAAGATCACGTGGACAAGCCAGAAGGCTATTGGAAAAATGTTTTGTGGACAGATGAGACCAAAATAGAACTTTTTGGTTTAAATGAGAAGCATTGTTTGGAGAAAAGAAAACACTGCATTCCAGCATAAGAACCTTATCCCATCTGTGAAACATGGTGGTGGTAGTATCATGGTTTGGGCCTGTCTTGCTGCACCTGGGCCAGGACGGCTTGCCATCATTGATGGAACAATGAATTCTGAATTATACCAGCGAATTCTAAAGGAAAATGTCAGGACATCTGTCCATGAACTGAATCTCAAGAGAAGGTGGGCCATGCAGCAAGACAACGACCCTAAGCACACAAGTTGTTCTACCAAAGAATGGTTAAAGAAGAATAAAGTTAATGTTTTGGAATGGCCAAGTCAACGTCCTGACCTTAATCCAATCGAAATTGTGTGGAAGGACCTGAAGCAAGCAGTTCATGTGAAGAAACCCACCAACATCCCAGAGTTGAAACTGTTCTGTACAGAGGAATGGGCTAAAATTCCTCCAAGCCGGTGTGCAGGACTGATCAACAGTTACCGCAAATGTTTAGTTGCAGTTATTGCTGCACAAGGGGGTCACACCAGATACTGAAAGCAAAGGTTCACATACTTTTGCCACTCACAGATATGTAATACTGGATCATTTTCCTCAAGAAATAAATGACCAAGTATAATATTTTTGTCTCATTTGTTTAACTGGGTTCTCTTTATCTACTTTTAGGACTTGTGTGAAAATCTGATTGTTTTAGGTCCTATTTATGCAGAAATATAGAAAATTCTAAAAGGTTCACAAACTTTCAAGCACCACTGTAAATTAAAAAAATGGTTGGATTTTATGATAAAATACCACACATCAATAAGTAATATTATTAGTACTGGATGTTACTACACAGATATTCAGACTGACAGATCACAAATGTGAGTCATTTATTCAAGTAGTGTTTCTATCTTTTCATACAATGTGTACGCTAGCATGTCTCTTTTATAAGTAAGAATAGAACTCACTGTCTGATCTGGTATTTTGCCGTGGATCTGTACTCCTCGGCCTGAACAGCTCTTCAAGGTCCTCTGTATCTGAGACAAATTTGCAAAGCAATTAATATCTTGCAGAATGAATGGAATTAAGCTAATGGTAAGATTTTACTGTTTTTTTAATGAATGTAATATGCAAACCTTGGAGATGAATGATATTCCCAAGAGATAAAAAGAAATTCCACCTAAGTGAATTTTTCTATAGATTACATAATAAATGCATGTAACAGTAAAACAAACTGAAATAGTGTGGAACAGCTTTATGAAACATTCCAAATACCCCAATAAGTAGTCTACATATGTTGTTACAGAATAAATTTGTGAAACAATTTATTTTTAAATTTCACCAAACATTCATATTAGGATGCATGTTTATCAGTTTATATTGTAACAATACTAAATAACTGACCAAAGTCATCTTTTGATTGAAATCAATAGTTGGTAAAACCTTCACAGCTTTAAACCATGGTTTAAAAAAGTGAATGAAATTACCCCATAAAGGATCCACACTAACATTCATTAACAGGGTTATCACTGGGAGGCGGGACTCTGACACCACGCTCATCATCCACCACAAACAACATGGCGCTGCACGCGCTTTCCTGCGGTGGAGACTCACACACTAACATTCATTAAAATAAACATTTAACGATAACATTTGCATATAATATATCGTCAGACTTAATCACCTTAGATTCACATAGTGACAACAATAGCAATGGTAACATTCTTACTTTGAAAGATTCTGTCGATCAGAGCTCTCCAATTATAACCAAACACCTTCCCTTCACACCAATAAACACAACTGGGAGGCCGGAAGTTGCTCCTTCAACGGGTTTTGAAAGACCGACACGATCCGGGGCCTCAAAGCATGATGGGATAGAGGTCAGCCAGCATATGCCCTTTTCCCACCAAGTTAACGGGGTGGGGTGGTGGAGGGGGTCAGGGAGAGGGGCAGGTATTGGGTTTGGAAAGAAAGTGGGGGGATATTGATAATTTCTACGAAAAGCGTACAATAATTTCTATGGCCCAAAGGCAGCACCCTGGAAAATGAAACTGTACATGTTCATTCAGTGAATTTGAGCATATTTTGAATAATTTTGCTTGCTTCAAGCTTTCTGTTGTGTTTACTCTTTTATACCCCCCCCGGTCACTGAAGGAGGGTGGGGGGTTAAACCCCGCCCCCAGATCCGCCCCTGGGGGTCACAAACATAAACATTCTCAATCACACATCACAGGAATAGAAACAGGCTCAAATCACCAGTCACAGAAATAATTTGTTGGCAACCACGGATGATGTGAAAGTCCTCCCCTTCAGTTAAAGTTTTGCGTGTACTGAACATGATTTTGGATTTAAAAAAATCCCACTAATAGTTATATTAGAGGGTTACAATGCAGATAAACTGATAAGACATGCCTAACTGCAAAATCATGACTCTACGAACTTTTATTTCATTGAAATAGCCTCATTCAGCGCTATTTTAAAGTTAAAATACGATCAATTCATCAATAGACCAAGATCACATTGTTAATGTTATTCATAGAGACATACAACAAAATGTACGAAAGCAAATTATTAATACATCGATCATCAAATAGAAAATACACACATGTAGACTACGTAGTAGGACATATGTCACTGGATGGTTGCCAGAGAACATGTCCATTACATATTACCACTACGTTATCGTTAGGTATTACCATTACGTTGTCATTACGTATTACCATTATGTTGTCGTTACGTATTGGCAAGACATGTATTAGGACGTGCCTACTATGTAACTACGACATTTCCCTGACATTACCAAACCACTACCTAACCGCTACGTTGTACTATATACGTTGTGTGTTTGCTGGGTATATGTCCATATAATATGTTGCATGTGGACTAGGAGCTACTCTACATTATAAATGATGAAATCTTCACTTACAGCACCACTTTGTACCTGTTGGAGCAGAGAAGCTATTTCTCACCTAAATATTGCTTGGAAAGACATTTTGAGCCAGTCACATATACACAGGCATACAGCCAGCAAAGCATGTGCTTTGCCTTTTTGTACTACTGTAATGCTAATTAAATTTAAGTCTAGTAATATCAGATAATTTGTGTGTGCGCGCATGTGTGTGTAAAATTAGGTTACACTCGGCCATGGTACAAGAGACAGTCCCTTAAAGAGTTACACTGGAACATGAAAATGTGTTCTCACCCTTGTGAACAGCTTCCTGGAAGAGATGTCTGTGGGGTCTCCTTATTTAGTCCATCCATTATCTGTAACTGCTTATGCTGTGCAGGGTCACAAGCAAGCTGGAGCCTATCCCAGCTGACTATGAGCAAGAGGCGGGGTATACCCTGGACAAGTCACCAGATCATTGCAAGGCTGACACACAGAGACAAACAACAATTCACATCTACGGTCAATTTAGAGCCACCAATTAGCCTAACCTGCATGTCTTTGGACTGTGGGAGAACCTGGAGGAAACCCATGCATACATGGGGAGAACATGCAAACTCTACACAGAAAGGTCCCTGTCAGCCACTGAGCTCAAACCCAGAACCTTCTTGCTGTGAGGCGACGATGCTAACCACTACACCAACGGCCACCATGGTTGGTACACGACTGTCTAAACGAAACTTTCTCCATCTCGTCACTGATGCCTGATCTGTCCCAGACACCCTTTGAGCATTGTGTGCACATGTTTGTTGATGGCTCTTGCTCAAAACCCAATGACTCAATCTTTCTGTGTGGCTATTCTGTTTTTTCACTGCCTAACATTGTTCTCAAAGTGCATTCTTTACCTTATAAGTCTGTATAAGTGGGCTGAACTTGTTGCTCTTACACATGCATGCACCACATTTGCAGGTCAGACTGTGACTGTTTAAACTGATTCCCATTACACCTTTGGCGTAACTCATGATGTTGGGAAAATCTGGCACTCACACAGCTTTAAGGCTGCTGATGGTAAGCCTATATCACATGCCTCTCTTGTCACAGATCTTTTGGAAGCATGTTCCCTGCATAAACAACTGTCCATTGTCAAAACCAAAGGTCATGACTCTTCTTAGGACTGTGGGAGCCACATCACAGACTAAGTCATTAAGTGGGCAGCCAAAGAGGACAAGAGGATTCATGCTCTCCTGGATCTGACAGCATCTTCAGGGCCTCTGACAGGCACATTGCTTTGCCTTGTTGTCCATAAAACTGTAAAATTGATGTTTGGACTCCTGTTTAATTTGTGCTAGAGTGAATGTGCAAGGTAAAACTAAATATGGTGTTTTACTGCCACCTTGTGGCCACTTTCAGTGTTGGCAAATTGCTTTTACTCAGATTAGATTAGATTAGATTAGATTAGATTAGATTAGATTAGATTAGATTAGATTAGACCTTTATTGATCCCTTTGGGAGGGTTCCCTCAGGGAAATTAAAATCCAGTAGCATCATTATAGGATATACAGAGAATAGAATAGAAAAAAGAGAGAACTTCTAGATAAATTAAGCCTTTAGAAAACTTCGAGATAAATTAAGTATTTACATATACAAATATATTAAAAAGATATGAAAAAATCCAGCAGGAGAGGTATTGTACATTTATATTGCACATTGTCCAGTATTGCTTTTTTGTCAGGCTAGGCTACTGCTCCTTCCAGTCCTCTGTCCTCCTATTACCCCTCCTCCCCCCCAGAGAGGAGTTGAGACATCATATGACATCAGTAAGAAATTTGAAATATTTGCTTGTGATTGTTGACATGTTTTCAAAATGGGTTGAAGTCTTTCCATGTGCTAAGGAAAACACTACTTCATTGGTTAAAATCCTAGCCAAAGAAACCATTCCTTGGTATGGCATTCTTCTTTTGATTGACAGTGAAAATGACACACTGTTCATGTCAAAGGTAACACAAAAAATATGTAAATATTTGAGCATAATCTAGAGCTATCACATTCTTTCTCACTCACAGACTTCGGGGACAGTGGAAAGAATGAACGGAACAATCAAGGATTGATTGACAAAGGCCATGATGGAAACTGGTAAGAACTGGGGGCAATTAAAAAGAAAAAAATATACCCGCACACTGTCGCTGCTGCTCTCAGTGATTTTATTGATAGATACACAACGTTTCGACTGTAGTAGGTCTTTGTCAGGTGTTCACAGGAACAAAGGGTGGGAGGGGATACTGTACCGTATATACCCATGAGAATAGGCATTGCTATCAATTATCCAATCAAGGAGTAAGTAGTATTCATAAACTTATGAGTGTAAGAGATACATACATACATACAATACATTTTTATGTACAAATTTTACAATGCATTGTTCTTATATTAATACTACAAATGTTGTACGTTGATGATCTTGACTTACTTATTGGAGAAAACAATAAAAACAGTATCAAAACCGTATCAAAAGCGTATCAAAACCCTCCCTCCAAAATCTGTTCAAGTACTACAAAACAAAAAGCAAAACAAAGAAGGATTTTTCAAAGAAATAAAAAAAAAGTCTCTATGTTAAAAAAAACACAAAGGTGATAGTCAGACATAGAATATGGTACAGACTGAATTAATTCATAAAAAAGGCTTGAGGTCAAACTCTTCATTTAGTCTATATGGTGCCATAGTATTGAGGGTGTATATGTGGAAAGTTTCGCGTTGTAAGAGTAGGCTTTCATAATTACCACCTCTAGGTGGCGTTCCACTTTTTCGATGTCCACATAGCGCAGAGAACTAATACAATGTCCTGCTTTTCTAAAATGTAGTGCCACAGGTTTTTTTCATCCCCACATCTTATATTACTGCGATGTTCACTAATGCGTGTACGAAGGGCCCTGCAGGTTTTACCAACATATCCAAGGCCACAGGGGCATTTATTTAAATAAACAACAAAAGTGGTGCTGCAGGTAATGGCCCCACGGATCTTCAAATGCTTACCACTATGTGGATGTGTGTATGTCTTACATTTTGTGGTATAGCCACACTGTGCGCAGCCCCCACATTTGTAGTTCCCATCTGGGATGTTGATGGTTTCTGTGTGTCTGCTAGCCAGTATATGGACTCTCACTACCTGGTCTCTAATACTGGGTGGGCGTCTGTAGACCAGCCTAGGTGGTTCGTTAAAAACATTGGTACAGTAAGTCTTGGATCAGATTTCACTATATGCCAATGTTTCTGTATAATCCTTTTGAACTCAAATCCCAATGGGGAATATTTAGTCACACAAAGGGTGGGATTACTCTTTTTTATTTTAGTGTTGGGCTGTAAAGATTCATCCTGAGTAACAGTACTGAATCTATTCGCCAGAGAGTCAATCCATTCTTGTTTATAGCCCCTATCCAAGAATCTCTCTTTTAAATTCTTGGCTTGATGTTCATAACTCACATCAGAGCTACATATTCGTCTGATCTGGTGAAACTGACTTACAGGAAGGCTCTTAATGAAGTGAGTAGGGTGAAAGCTGTCTCCCCGTAATACAGTATTCCTGTCCATAGGTTTCCTGTATAAATCAGTCTGTAAAATTCATAAAAAGGCCTTTTTTATGAATTAATTCAGTCTGTACCACATTCTATGTCTGACTATCACCTTTGTGTTTTTTTACATATGGAGACTTTTTTTTTCTTTTTTTTTTCTTTGAAAAATCCTTCTTTGTTTTGCTTTTTGTTTTGTAGTACTTGAACAGATTTTGGGGGGAGGGTTTTGATACGCTTTTGATACGGTTTTGAGACTGTTTTTATTGTTTTTTCCAATAAGTAAGTCAAGATTGTCAATGTACAACATTTGTAGTATTAATATAAGAACAGTGTATTGTAAAATTTGTACATGAAAATGTATTGTATGTATGTATGTATCTCTTACACTCATAAGTTTATGAATACTACTTACTCCTTGATTGGATAACTGAGAGCAATGCCTATGCTCATGGGTATATATCCCCTCCCACCCTTTGTTCCTGTTAACACCTGATGAAGACCTACTATGGTCGAAATGTTGTATATCTATCAATAAAATCACTGAGAGCAGCAGCGACAGTGTGCGGGTATATTTTTTCTTTTTAATTGACAGACTTTTTTACCCTGCACCTGTACAAAGTTGGATGTGCGTGCACTCTCTACTACAAAGAACTGGTGGCAGCCATGGATTAAAGGTTGGAGAAGCAGCCTTCGGCCCAACGGGTAGCTGATTTGATTCCCTGGACTGCAGGGAAAAAATCCTTGGCTGAAGTGCCCTTGACCTAGCCCTCAACTGCTCATTGTATGTCGCTCTGGATAAGACTGTCTGCTAAATGCCCGTAATGTAACTAGGTTGACTTTCTACCATCCATCCTTTGTGAGATTGGAATGACTCCCAATTCAAGATCCAAATGGTCTCCTTTTGAGATAATTATGAGCAGACCACGGGCGGCACGGTGGTGTAGTGGTTAGCGCTGTCGCCTCACAGCAAGAAGGTCCTGGGTTCGAGCCCCGGGGCCGGCGAGGGCCTTTCTGTGCGGAGTTTGCATGTTCTCCCCGTGTCCGCGTGGGTTTCCTCCGGGTGCTCCGGTTTCCCCCACAGTCCAAAGACATGCAGGTTAGGTTAACTGGTGACTCTAAATTGACCGTAGGTGTGAATGTGAGTGTGAATGGTTGTCTGTATCTATGTGTCAGCCCTGTGATGACCTGGCGACTTGTCCAGGGTGTACCCCGCCTTTCGCCCATAGTCAGCTGGGATAGGCTCCAGCTTGCCTGCGACCCTGTAGAAGGATAAAGCGGCTAGAGATAATGAGATGAGATGAGCAGACCACATGGGCAGACCAAAGGTAGCCCTGATGTTTCATTTACAAGTGATCTGGATGTGATTGTCAGTGATTATACCCAAGCTTTGAATGAGAAACTGAGGAGTGCACATGATAATGTCTCTGTGTCTCTCCCTTTGCCTTTAACAAAGCCTACTCACCCATTTTTTCCAGGTGATCAAGTATTGATGCACATCCCAAGCCCCAGAAAGTTTGGAGAAGCTGCCTGTGGTATACCATGCAATCCTGAGTAACTCCCAGCCGCAGTGGATACATGCACGTCATCTGAAAAAGTGTCCTCAATCATCTCTTCTTGTTTACCTGCCACCTGAAATGACAGGAGCAAGTCAGCAATCAAAAGGTCCTGAGGTGACCAATTCTCATCTCATCCTTTCACATATACGTGTGGTCATTTTGTATTAGCTTTCTAATGACAATCACATATGACCTGTATTCTGGCACAATTTGTGGATGCCACTTTTAACTGTACCATTGCAAGACCTCAAATGTAAAGACGAGCATCTAAGAGGGTATTTTTTAAACATTTATTTATTGAATATTTTCTTAGTTTTACAAACAAGGAACAACATATATATATATATATATAATATATATATATATATATATATATATGTGTGTGTGTGTGTGTGTGTGGTATCCATGTCATCCTCAAGCTCGGGTCCTCTACCAGAGGCCTGGGAGTTTGAGGGTTCTGCGCAGTATCTTCGATGTTCCTAGGACTGCACTCTTCTGGACTGAGGCTTCAGATGTTGTTCCTGGGATTTGCTGGAGCCACTCTCCCAGTTTGGGGGTTACTGCCCCAAGTGCCCCCACTACCACGGGGACCACGCAACCCTTGACCTTCCACATCTGTTCCAGCTGCTCTTTCAACCCTTGATACTTCTAAAGTTTCTCATGTTCCTTCTTCCTGAGTTACCACTGTACTATCCAGCTGATATATATTTGGAATACTTGCAAATTGTTTTGGCAAGTTTCAGTTAAATCCTTAAAATTTATCTTTGCTCACACATCTGCCCTCTGTTTATCATAAGGCTATCATGCTCAGTAATTTTCCATCACCCACTGAAGCTACCCTGTCACACTCAGCCAACTCAGCTGCCTGAAATCACACTTTCCAATCATATTGCTGCACCACACTTTTGAAGGTGGATATACAATGGTGCTTGAAAGTTTGTGAACCCTTTAGAATTTTCTATATTTCTGCATAAATATGACCTAAAACGTCATCAGATTTTCACACAAGTCCTAAAAGTAGATAAAGAGAACCCAGTTAAACAAATGAGACAAAAATATTATACTAGGTCATTTATTTATTGAGGAAAACGATCCAATATTACATATCTGTGAGTGGCAAAAGTATGTGAACCTCTAGGATTAGCAGTTCATTTGAAGGTGAAATTAGAGTCAGGTGTTTTCAATCAATGGGATGACAATCAGGTGTGAGTGGGCACCCTGTTTTATTTAAAGAACAGGGATCTATCAAAGTCTGATCTTCACAACACATGTTTGTGGAAGCGTGTCATGGCACAAACAAAGGAGATTTCTGAGGACCTCAGAAAAAGCATTGTTGATGCTCATCAGGCTGGAAAAGGTTACAAAACCATCTCTAAAGAGTTTGGACTCCACCAATCCACAGTCAGAAAGATTGTGTACAAATGGAGGAAATTCAAGACCATTGTTACCCTCCCCAGGAGTGGTCAACCAACAAAGATCACTCCAAGAGCAAGGCGTGTAATAGTCGGTGAGGTCACAAAGGACCCCAGGGTAACTTCTAAGCAACTGAAGGCCTCCCTCACATTGGCTAATGTTAATGTTCACGAGTCCACCATCAGGAGAACACTGAACAACAATGGTGTGCATAGCAGGGTTGCAAGGAGAAAGCCACTGCTCTCCAAAAAGAACATTGCTGCTCATCTGAAGTTTGCTAAAGATCACGTGGACAAGCCAGAAGGTTATTGGAAAAATGTTCTGTGGATGGATGAGACCAAAATAGAACTTTTTGGTTTAAATGAGAAGCGTTATGTTTGGAGAAAGGAAAACACTGCATTCCAGCATAAGAACCTTATCCCATCTGTGAAACATGGTGGTGGTAGTATCATGGTTTGGGCCTGACCTTAATCCAATTAGAGATAATGAGATAATAGAGATAATAGAGGGGCACAATAGAGATAATGAGATGAGATGAGATAGTACAGAGACAGTACTGATAAAAGTAGTAAATGACCTACTACTGGCCCCTGATCAGGGCTGTCTCCTTGCTTGTGTTACTTGACCGCAGTGCAGCCTTTGACAACATTGATTATTCCATTCTCCTTGATAGACTAGAAAATGCCATTGGAGTTAAGGGAACAACCCTCTCCTGGCTCAGGTCTTATTTGACTGATCACTATCAGTTTGATTATATAAATGGTGATATTTCTAGACTAGCTGAGGTAAAGTTTGGTGTTCCACAAGGTTCTGTCTTCAGCCCACTGCTTTTTTCTTTATATACGTTACCTCTGGGTGATATTATTCATAAGCATGGTATTAGCTTCCACTGTTATGCTGATGATACACAGTTGTATGTTTCTGCAAAGCCAGATGAGAGACACTAGCTTAATAAAATTGAGGAATGTGTAAAGGACATTATACACTGGATGCTTATGAACTTCCTTTCACTTAATTCGGACAATACAGAAGTACTTGTACTTAGACCACATGCAGCTAGAAGTATGTTTTCTGATTACTTCTTGCTGCATGACCCACCTCTTCAGGCTGCACCTCTCCCCTGCTTCCCTGCCCAATGTATAATTGCATATTGGTCTTGACCAACCCAGACTGTGTACTGTCTAGCCTGGTCATTATGACTTGAGGTTAGCCATTGGGGTTTTATTTTTCTCTGTTTAGTTGCACTTTGTCAGCTCATTTGTATGGTTGGCTTGTTTTCCTTGGCTGTTTGCAGATTGTTGTTACTTCAACAGAACATTACATGAGGTGTTATTCTGTCACTTATTCAATTGGCACTAGAACTTTCTTGTGTAGAAGTTCAGCACTTCTTGTACCTGATTTTTGAAACTGTTGTATGTTGCTCTGGATAACAGCGTCTGCTAAATGGCTTCAATGTAATGTAATTATATAGTAACTCTGGCTGGCCTTTCTGTTTCTTCATGACATAATATTTCTTATCTTAGCAATATTTTCGAGATGAAAGAAGGCTATCTGCGTAATATTATCAACATGACTTTCAAATGAAAGACTGGACTCAATGATCACCCCAAGGTCTTTTACTGCTGCACATGACAGAGTGCAGAAAAACTAGTTCATGCTTTTGTTACCTCCAGGTTGGATTATTGTAATGCCTTACTGTCTGGATGTTCCAATAAGTGCATAAACAAGCTCCGGTTAGTTCAAAATGCAGCGGCAAGAGTCCTCATGAGAACTAGAAGATATGACCACATCACCCCTGTCTTATCCACACTGCACTGGCTCCCATTAAAATTTTGCATTGATTATAAAATACTACTGTTGACCTTTAAAGCACTGAATGTTCTCACACCACAGTACCTGAGCGAAATTCTGGTCCTTTATGACCCGCCACTCCTACTTAGTGCAGAAGGTACAGGCTATCTGTTAGTATCACATATCATGAAGGCTTCATCAGAGGGCAGAGCCTTCTCTTACAAAGCCCCACAATTATGGAACAGCCTTCCAAGTAGTGATTGCGACTCAGACACAGTCTCAGTGTTTAAGTCTAGGCAGAAAACATATCTGTTTAGTCAAGCTTTTTGTTAATAGATTTTTATGAGGTAAAGGAGTAGATCTGGAGGGTCCTCAGGCATAGAGTGTTTTGGTAAACTGGGATGTATGAATGCTGTTGCCCCCCCCACTCTCACTCATTCACTCAAGCTTGGGTGGCACAGTGGTGTAGTGGTTCGCACTGTTACCTCACAACAAGAAGGTTCTGGGTTCAAGCCCAGCGGCTGATGGGGGCTTTTCTGTGTAGCATCTGCATGTTCTCCCCGTGTCTGTGTGGGTTTCCTCCAGGTGCTCCAGTTTCCCCCACAGTCCAAAGACATGCAGGTTAAGTTAATTGGTGGCTCTAAATTGACTGTAGGTGCGAACATGGGTGTGAATGGTTGTTTGTCTCTTTGTGTCAGCCCTGCAATGATCTGGTGACTTGTTCAGGGTGTACCCTGCCTCTCGCCCATAGTCAGCTGGGATAGGCTCCAGCTTGCCCGCGACCCTGCACAGGATAAGTGGTTATGGATAATGGATGGATGGGGCAGCCACAGCCTGAGGTTGGGCTTAAGTGCCCTTGAGCAAGGGCACCTAACCCACAACTGCTCCCTGGGCAGCTGTAAGTCAAGTCAAGTCAAGTTTATTTGTATAGTGTGTTTAACAATAAACATTGTCACAAAGCAGCTTTACAGAATTTGAATGACTTAAAATGTGAGTTAATTTTATCCCTAATCTATCCCCAATGAGCAAGCCTGTGGCAACGGTGGCAAGGAAAAACTCCCTCAGACGACATGAGGAAGAAACCTCGAGAGGAACCAGACTCAAAAGGGAACCCATCTTCATTTGGGCAACAACAGACAGCATGACTATAATATTAACAGTTTTAACATGGAGTCAGTTTCGTTGATGTTATAAACTCTTCATTGATGGAAACTTGAGTGCAAAACTGTTCATGACAACTGTAGTCCTAAAGTTAGCAAGCCAACTGTAGTCCTCAGCCATAAAAGCATTACTGTAAGAGTCCAGAGTGTCCTCCAGGTGTGACTTTCACCTGTCCTCATGGGGCCATCCTCCACAGGAGCGATGCGATGAGACTCCAACCAGACACAGGGCACCAGGATGGATCAAGCAGGTCCGAGGAGCAGAAGAGGTCAGCATCTCGATCCAAGGACCAACATGTAACTCAGAGGGACAGATTTGGGGGGAGGGGTGGAGAGAGAGAGAGGGAGAGAAAACACAAGTTGTTAGGTATGCCCAATGTCACCTGAATAAGTACGTAGGAATAATATACATATTGCACCGAGTATAAGCAGGGACTCCGGCAACTAACTATGACAGCATAACTTAAAGGGGAGAGCCAGAAGGTAACACAGGCATGAGGGAGCCCCGGGACATAAAGCAGCCAGCTACTACACTGTCACCAAACTTGAGTGAGCAAGCAAGTGGGGACTGACAGCATCCATACATCCCAGTTCACCAAAACACTCTATGTCTGAGGACCCTCCAGATCTACACCTTTACCTCATAAACACCATTAACAAAAGGCTTGACTAAACAGATATGTTTTCAGCCTAGACTTAAACACTGAGACTGTGTCTGATTCCTGAACACTACTTGGAAGGCTGTTCCATAACTGTGGGGCTTTGTAAGAAAAGTCTTTGCCCCCTGATGTAGCCTTCACTATATGAGGTACCAGCAGATAGCCTACATCTTTTGATCTAAGTAGGCGTGGTGGGTCATAGAGGAACAGAAGTTCACTCAGATACTGTGGTGGGGAGACCATTCAGTGCTTTAAATGTCAATAGTAGTACTTTATAATCAATACAAAATTTGATTGGGAGCCAATGCAGTGTGGATAAGACAGGGGTGATGTGGTCATATTTTCTAGTTCTAGTAAGGACTCTTGCTGCTGCATTTTGAACTAACTGGAGCTTGTTTATGCACTTATTGGAACATCCAGACAGTAAGGCATTACAATAATCCAACCTGGAGGTAACAAAAACATGAACTAGTTTTTCCACGTCACGTAGCGACATTAAATTTCTTATCTTAGCAATATTTCTGAGATGAAAGAAAGCTATCTGGGTAATGTCATCAATGTGAGTTTCGAATGAAAGTCTGGGGTCAATAATCACTCCAAGGTCTTTTACTGCTGCACGTGAAGAAACAGAAAGGCCATCCAGAGTTACTGTGTAATCAGAAAACTTACTTCTAGCTGCATGTGGTCTGAGTACAAGTACTTCAGTCTTGTCAGAGTTAAGCAGAAGGAAGTTAATAAGCATCCAGTGTCTAATGTCCTTTACACATTCCTCAATTCTATTAAGCTGGTGTCTCTCATCAAGTTTTGCAGAAACATACAACTGTGTGTCGTCAGCATAATAGTGGAAACTAATACAATGTTTACGAACAATATCACCCAGAGGTAACATATATAAAGAAAAAAGCAGTGGACCCAAGACAGAATCTTGTGGAACACCAAACGTTACTTCAGTATGTCTAGAAATATCACCATTTACATCAACATACTGATAGCGATCAGTTAAATAAGAGCTGAGCCAGGAGAAGGCCATTCCCTTAACTCCCACAACATTTTCTAGTCTATCCAGAAGAATGGAATGATCAGTGGTATCAAATGCTGCACTAAGTTCAAGCAACACAAGCAGCGAGACACAGCCCTGATCAGACGTCAACAGTAGGTCATTTACTACTTTAACCAGAGCTGTCTCTGTGCAATGATGAGGTCTAAATCCTGACTGATACATTTCATGGATGTTATTCCTATGTAAATATGAGCATGACTGCTGTGCCACAGCTTTTTCAAGGATCTTGGAGACAAAGGGGAGGTTTGATATTGGCTGATAATTGGACAGCTGACAGGGATCAAGGTCAGGTTTTTTTAATCAGGGGTTTGATAACTGCTAGTTCAAAGGATTTGGGTACATATCCAATCGTAAGAGAAGAATTTATTATTTTTAGAAGCGGTTCAATTATTTCAGGCATTATCTGTTTGAATAGACATGTAGGTAAGGGATCTAGTACACAAGTTGAGGCTTTTGATGCCGAGATTAATGAAAGTAATTCAGTTTCTTTTAGGGGAGTAAAACATTCTAATTGCTGATCTGATACAGTTATATTGTTAACTACAGAGTCACTTACATTGTCTGACCTTAAATTAGTAGTTTGAATGTTTTTGTCGGATATTCTCAATTTTGTCATTTAAAAAAATTCATGAAGTCATTGCTACTACATACTACAAGTGTGCATGTGTCTATAGTGGACTTATTCCTGGTTAATTTTGCTACAGTATTAAATAGGAATCTAGGATTATGTTTGTTATCTTCTATTAGGGAGGAGAGATGTAACATAGCTGCCCACTCCTCTGGGTATGTGTGTGTGCTCATTGTTCACTTGTATGTGCATGTGTGTGTTCACTGTTTCAGATGGGTTAAATGAAGAGGATGAATTTCACTGTGTGCTTAAGTCTTTGCTTAAGTGTACACGTGACAAATTAAGGGTTTTTCTTCTTCTTCTTCTTGGTGGGGTGGCTGGCTGCTTTATGTCCCAGGGCTCCCTCATGCCTGTGTTACCTTCTGGCTCTCCCTTTTAATTATGCTGCCATAGTTAGTCTTTCCAAAGTCCCTGCTTGCACTCAGCATAAAAGGTAGACTCTTCTTAAACATTAGATGACACCTGGCATATCTAACAACCTGTGTTCTCTCTCTCTCTTCCCCTTCTCTCCTTCTCTCTGTCTCTCTCCTTGTCTCTCTCTCTTTGTTGAGTTACATATCAATCCTGAGACACAAGTAATGCTGACCTCTTCTGCTCTTCGGACCTGCCTGATCCATCCTGACACCCTATGTCTGGCTTCAGTCTCTTTTAGTTTAACTAATCTTTAATTAATCGTTAACAAATCAAACATGTTTAACCAAAAATCTTTGATTTGTTAGTTCACGTGAACCTTTATTTACACGTGAATTAACAAATGAAAGATTTTTGTTTTTGTTGCTTTTTGGAAAATATCCCAAATGGGATTAGTACATTCTGAAGCATTAATAAGTGGTTTAAGTCGAAATTCTGTGAAACAGCAGACAGCAGAAAGAGGAAAGATTGTGATTCATCAGGATGAGAGGATATATGTATGTGTATATATATAGTGGGAGCGTGGCCAAGCAGCAGTCTGTGAATGGAGGGTGGGGTCAGGGAAGGTGAGTGGCTAAGTCATTCCACCTGCTGTCAATAATGTGTGTGTGTGTTACAGGGATGGAGCATAAAAGGAGAGAGCAGAGAAAAGGAGCTCTCTCCCTGACCACAACACATGTGTGAGTGAGTGAGTGAGTGAGAGAGAGAGGAGAAAGAAAGAAAGAAAGAAAGAAAGAAAGAAAGAAAGAAAGCTGAAAAGCTTAATAACGTGGTTTGGCTAACATCAACTCTCACCTGCCATGCTTCTGTGCTCCACCCACATCAGGAATTGTTACAGTGGTCCCAAAACCCGGGACCACAGAAGGGAACTGTTAGGGTTTTGCTGGGATTCGAACCTGGTTCGTTGGTGTGATGATCCAGCAAACCCCCACTAGGCCACCAGGGGAATGACTCAAATGCAGAGGCGTGAGGCGGAAGTAGAAAAAGTAACAAAAGGTTTATTTATACTATGTACACTATATACAATCCAGGGCAAAACAAAAAAACAAAAACAAAGAGTATAATTCAAAAAGAAAAAGGCAAAAATGCAAAAGCTCAGAAGATCCACAAAACACAGTACAAAGGAAACTGGAGATAAACATAACAGCACAAAGACTCCGTGACAAGAGGACTGAACTCAGGGGTATAAATACACAAACTAATTAAGGACACAGGTGAAGATAATTAGGACTAACAGGCAATTAACAAAAAAAAACACAAAACACAGGAACAGTGGCGGCCTCTAGAGGCCAAAATAAATATGACATGAAAAGGAAATAACAGCGGCCTCTAGAGGCCAAAACAGTCCAAGTCCTAACAGGACCCCCCCCTCTAGGAGCGTCTCCTGATGTTCCCAGGGCGATCCGGATGGGCCGAATGGAAGTCCCGACACAGTTCTTTATCCAGGACATCCCGAGCAGGAACCCAGCAGCGCTCCTCAGGACCATAGCCCTCCCAGTCCACCAGATATTGCAACCCGCCGCGGACCCGGCGGGAGTCAAGCAGGCGATGCACAGTGAACACAGTCTGCCCCTGGAAGATGCGGGGGGGTGGGGGGTTCCTAGGGGCAGGGGCATACGTAGACGTCAGTACAGGCCGCAACAGGGAAACATGGAAAGTGGGGTTGATCCTCAGAGTCCGGGGCAACTGGAGCCGGTAGGAGACAGGGTTCACCCTGCGCACCACCTTGAAGGGGCCAATGTAGCGAGGAGCAAGCTTGCGGTTCTCCACCCGCAGCGGAAGGTCCTTAGTGGACAGCCAAACCCGCTGCCCAGGGCGGAAAGTGTGTGCAGGTCTTCTGTGGCGGTTGGCCTGAGTCTGGTTGGTTCTGGAGGTCTGTATGAGGGTCTTCCTGACCTTGCTCCAGGTCTTGCGACACCGTCTCACATATTGGTTGACCGAGGGCACCCCCGCGTCCTCCTCCTGGTCTGGGAACAGAGGTGGCTGGAACCCGAATTGGCACTGGAATGGCGACAGCTTGGTGGCCGATGACTGCAGGGTGTTGTGGGCGTACTCTGCCCATGGCAGCCAGGTGCTCCACGATGTCGGGTTATCCATAGCCAGGCCTCGCAGGGTGGTTTCCAGGTCCTGGTTGAGCCTCTCCGTCTGACCATTGGACTGTGGGTGAAACCCAGAGGAGAGGCTGGCAGTGGCTCCGATGACCTTGCAGAACCCGTGCCACACTTGGGAGGAGAACTGGGGCCCTCGGTCTGAGACAATGTCCTGTGGAAGACCAAAGACTCGGAAGACATGATTAAATATAAGTTTCACTGTTTCAAGAGCAGAGGGGAGTTTGCACAGAGGTATGAAGCGGCAGGCCTTGGAGAATCTGTCAACAATGACCAAAATGACCATGTTACCTTGTGACTCAGGGAGACCCGTGATGAAGTCGACTGCCACGTGGGACCAGGGACGCCAGGGAATGGTCAGAGGATGCAGGAGACCCTGGGGACGCTGTCGTGGGTTCTTGGTTCTGGTGCAAACCTCACAGGACAGGACAAATGACCTTACTTCCTGCTCCATGTTAGGCCACCAGAAGCGTCTTTTCAGGAAGTCCAGGGTCCTCCGAGCTCCCGGGTGGGCGGTGAGAGGGGAAGAGTGACCCCACTGGAGAACCTTGGCCCGGGCTTGATGTGGGACGTACAAGAGGCCCGGTGGCCCCGTCCCAGGACCAGGGTCCTGGTGTTGGGCTCGTCGAACAGCCTCCTCAATACCCCAGCGGACAGGGGCCACAATCCGGGACACCGGGATAATAGGCCCGACTTCATTCTCCCTGTTAGTGGCAGAGAACAGCCTGGACAGTGCGTCAGGTTTGGTGTTCTTGGAGCCGGGACGGTACGAGAGGGTGAAGTCAAACCGACTGAAAAACAGGGCCCACCTAGCCTGTTGAGGGTTCAGTCTCTTGGCTTGCTGGAGGTACTCCAGGTTCTTGTGGTCAGTCCAAACCAGGAATGGATGTTGCGCTCCCTCCAGCCAGTGCCTCCACTCCTCAAGGGCCAGTTTGACCGCTAGCAGTTCTCGATCCCCCACATCGTACTGGGACTCCGCAGGACTCAGGCGGTGGGAGAAGTAAGCGCAGGGGTGCAGCTTTCCTTCCGAACGTTGAGAGAGTACCGCACCGACACCACTGTCCGAGGCGTCCACCTCCACGATGAATGGTTGGGAGGTGTCCAGGAGGACCAGAATGGGTGCCGTGCAGAAGCGGGCCTTGAGGTCTTTGAACGCCTTTTCTGCCTGAGGAGACCAGCCATAAGATCCACCTGTCCCTTTGGTGAGGTCTGACATGGGTGCTGCCACAGAACTGAAGTTCCTGATGAACTTGCGGTAGAAGTTAGCGAATCCTAAGAACCGCTGAACCTCCTTAATGGACTTGGGAGTAGGCCAGTCCCGGACGGCCAGGGTCTTGGCAGGGTCCATTTGGAGTTGGCCTGTCCGTACAATAAATCCCAGAAAGGAGACCTCGGGAACATGAAATTCGCATTTCTGGGCCTTGGCGAACAGATTGCTCTGTAGCAGCCTCTGGAGAACCTGGCGGACATGGTGGCGGTGCTCCTGCACGGTCTTGGAAAAGATAAGGATGTCATCAAGGTAGACAAAGACGTACAGGTTAATCATGTCCCTTAAGACGTCGTTGATTAGGGCCTGAAAAACAGCTGGTGCGTTGGTGAGTCCGAAGGGCATCACCTGGTATTCGTAGTGCCCAGACGGGGTGTTAAAGGCAGTCTTCCACTCGTCTCCCTGTCGGATACGGATGAGGTGGTATGCGTTCCGTAGGTCCAACTTGGTGAAGACGGTGGCGCCTTGGAGCAGGTCGAAAGCAGTGGACATCAGCGGAAGGGGATATCGGTTGCGCACAGTAATCTTGTTCAGGCCCCTGTAGTCAATACATGGTCGAAGCCCCCCATCCTTCTTGCCGACAAAGAAGAAGCCGGCACCAGCAGGTGAGGTGGAGGGTCGAATGAACCCAGAGACCAGGGCGTCTTTGAGGTATTCCTCCATAGCCTTGCGTTCTGGCTGAGAGAGGGAAAACAGTCTGCCACGAGGAGGGGTAGTCCCAGGGAGCAAGTCGATGGCACAGTCGTAGGCCCGGTGCGGAGGAAGAACGGCAGCCCTGCTCTTGCTGAATACCTCCTTGAGATCCCAGTACTCTGTGGGAACTTGAGATAACTCGGTGAGATCAGGGGGCTCGGCAGGAGACACAGGAGAGCTAGAGAGCAGACAAGAGGCATGGCATGCAGGGCCCCATTCCACAACCTGGCTTGTTACCCAGTCTATGCGAGGGTTGTGGCGAGTAAGCCAAGGAAGGCCTAGAATAACTGGGAACTCAGGTGAAGGAATCAGGTGCAGGGATATTTCTTCCTTGTGACCTTGAGACTGGAGAAAGACTGGAGAAGTAACTTGGGTGACTCTTCCATCACCTAAAGCTTGGCCATCGAGGGCAGACACAGACAGAGGGACTTCAAGAGATGCAGTAGGTATATTGATGCTTTGGGCGAAGTGAATATCCATAAAGTTCCCAGCCGCCCCTGAGTCTATCAAAGCTTGACAAGAGTGGACAGACTCACCCCAGGAGATGGAGACCGGGATGTAGATTCCTTGGCCAGGGAGTCCGGGAGAGAGGGTAGGCCCCGTCACAACCCTCCCTCGGCTGGACGGGGTGGTCCTTTTCCCAAGAGTTTGGGACATGTTGCTCGGAAGTGACCAGGCTTGCCACAGTAGATGCAGCACTTGTCCCTCCTTCTGCGCTCCCTCTCAGATGCGGAGAGGCGAGTACGACCCACTTGCATGGGTTCTGGACAGTCACTGAAGGAGGTAGACGGTCTCCAGGTAGAGGTAGGGAGGCTGGGGGGGGGCTCAAGGCTTGGTGGCGTTCTCTCATCCTGTTGTCCAGACGAATAGCATGTGAGATGAGGGTTTCGAGGTCACTTGGGCATCCAATAGAGGCCAGACCGTCCTTGATGGGGTCAGACAGACCATGGTGGAAGGCTGACACCAGGGCAGTCTCGTTCCATCCACTTACTGCTGCGAGTGTTCGGAACGAGATGGCGTAATCTGCGACGCTTCCTCCTTGCCGGATGGACATGAGCTTTCGGGCTGCGTCGGTACTGATGTCTGCCTGATCGAAGACCCGAAGCATCTCTTCAGAAAACAGCTGGAAATCAAAGCACTCAGGTCCCTGTCTTTGCCAGATAGCAGTAGCCCAGGCTCGCGCCTTACCAGCTAATAAGGTGATCACAAAGGCAATCTTGCGGCGATCCGTAGTGTAGGTGGTAGGCTGAAGCTCAAAGGTGAGTTGACACTGGGTAAGGAACTCTCGGCACTCACTGTGCTTGCCGTCATACCTCTGTGGTGCAGGAAGGCTGGGTTCGCGAGGTGAAGAAGGCAGCATGGCAGGAGGCACTGGAGCAGGAGTGGGAGCTGGATCAGGAGCAGGAACTGGATCAGGAGCAGGAGATGCAGGCAGAGATGTCAGCTGTGCCAGGGTCTTCCCAATTTGCTGAAGCAGTTCCTCGTGGCGAGCAAGGGCCTCACGTTGGCTGGTGAGCGTACGTCCATGAGCGTCCATGGTCGCTCCGAAGCGTGTCAAAGCTGCCATAATTCCCTGAAGGTTGGCCGGGTAGACAGTTGAAGCAGCCTCTGCTGAGTCGGTCATGACGGAGTCTTTCTGTTAGGGTTTTGCTGGGATTCGAACCTGGTTCGTTGGTGTGATGATCCAGCAAACCCCCACTAGGCCACCAGGGGAATGACTCAAATGCAGAGGCGTGAGGCGGAAGTAGAAAAAGTAACAAAAGGTTTATTTATACTATGTACACTATATACAATCCAGGGCAAAACAAAAAAACAAAAACAAAGAGTATAATTCAAAAAGAAAAAGGCAAAAATGCAAAAGCTCAGAAGATCCACAAAACACAGTACAAAGGAAACTGGAGATAAACATAACAGCACAAAGACTCCGTGACAAGAGGACTGAACTCAGGGGTATAAATACACAAACTAATTAAGGACACAGGTGAAGATAATTAGGACTAACAGGCAATTAACAAAAAAAAACACAAAACACAGGAACAGTGGCGGCCTCTAGAGGCCAAAATAAATATGACATGAAAAGGAAATAACAGCGGCCTCTAGAGGCCAAAACAGTCCAAGTCCTAACAGGAACCACCCCGTGGAGTTCTTCCCATTCGAAGAGCTCATCCTTGCCATTGCTACCGCCCAGCAGAACCAGTATCAAGCGCTGATCGCCTTCCAGAAGGAGCAGCAGCAACACTTCAAAGCCTTGATGCTGGCCCAGCAGGAAGATCACCAGGCGTTCCGGCACCTGCTTGTGTCAGCAGGGCTGTCGGCCACCGCTGCCGCCACCCTCACAAAGATGGGACCGCAGGACTATCCGGAAGCGTTCCTTGCTCTCTTTGAGCAAGCAGCCAAGGCATGGGGGTGGCTGCAGGAGCAGCGCGCGGTGCACCTCCTCCTGCTCCTGACTGGCGAGGCGCAGCTTGCAGTGCAGCAGCTCCCTGCTGACAGCCGATTGGTCTATGCTGACCGAAGGAAAGCCATTCTGCAGCAGCTTGGCCACTTCCCAGAGCAACATCGTCAGCGCTTCCGGACGCTGGCACTGGAGGAGGTTGGCCAGCCGTTTGCATTTGGCCAGCAACTCCGGGACGCCTGCCGGCGGTGGCTGAGGGTAGAAGACTGCAATGCCGACTAAATCATCAATCTGGTGGCACTGGAGCAGTTTATCTCTCGACTTCTGGAAGGAACGGCGGAATGGATCCAATGTCACCACCCGGCGTCGCTGGAATGAGCCATTGAGCTGGCGGAGGACCATCTGGAAGTGGCTCCGATGGCAGGCAGATGAGGTGTTGCCCCTCGCTTCTCTTCTCTCTCTCCTGTCTCTTGTCCCCCTCTCCACCCTGTTCCCCTGCCACGGAGTCGCACCCATGGTGTCCTCCCATCTCCCTCTTCTGTGTCTGTGTTGTCGCCCCCTCAGGTGAGTGACACCCATAATACCAGTGCAGAGGGAAAGCCTGGGCCGGTGTGCTGGTGCAGCGGGGAGTTGGAGCATCTCCAAAGTTAGAGTTCTGCAAGGGAGGTGGGTGCTGTAATCCGGATCCCCAATGCGCCAGAAACTGCCCCCGATCAGGCCAGAGTGTATCGCATACCGGTGAGTATTCAAGGGGCTACATATCACACTTTGGTGGATTCCGGTTGTAATCAGACCTCAATTCACCAACGCCTAGTGCAAGGTGAGGCACTGGGGAGAGCACAAGCGGTGAAAGTGTTGTGTGTGCATGGGGATGTTCACCATTACCCTTTAGTGTCTGTCCATATTTTATTCCGGGGCCAAATGCATAGAATAAAGGTGGTGGTTAGTCCCCGTCTTACCCACTCGTTGATTTTGGGTACTGATTGGCCGGGATTTAAAAAAAACTAATGGAATTTTTAACACGTAGTGGGTCCTGCCCTTGTATGTCACGGGAAGATCCCAGTGTGGCATTGGCGGGAGAAGCTGTCACAGAGCCATCTACGTCAACATCGTGTCAGAGTGAGGATCAGCCCGCTCCTCCTCCCTCTCTCGGGAATTCCCTTGGGGATTTCCCGTTAGATCAGTCACGAGACGAGACTCTGCGGCATGCGTTTGACCAAGTGAGAGTAATCGATGGTCAAACTCTTCAGCCAAGTGTGGCACCGACCTTCCCCTATTTGCTATTATTAAAGATAGATTGTACCGAGTGATGCAGGACACTCATACTAAGGAATGAGTAACCCAGTTGTTAATTCCAAAGAGCCGCCAGGAATTCATATTCCAAGCGGCTGACTTTAATCCCATAGCTGGACACTTGGAGCACGACAAAACACTAACCTGAATAATGGCCCAGTTCTATTGGCCAGGGATTCACAGGGATGTCCATCAGTGGTGTGCGGCATGCCATGAATGCCAATTAGTAAATCCCGCAGCTACTCCAAAAGCACCATTGCGCCCTCTTCCTCTAATCAAGACCCCGTTTGAGCGAATTGGGATGGATCTCATCGGGCCATTAGATTGGTCAGCATGGGGATACAGCTTTATTTTAGTTCTAGTGGACTATGCAACGTGATATCCGGAAGCAGTTCCTCTCCACAATATCTCAGCATGCAGTATTGAAGAAGCACTCTTCCACTTTATCTCCCGGGTCGGAATTCCAAAAGAAATCCTGACAGTTCAAGGCACCTCGTTTATGTCACGCACACTGCGCGAGCTGTATGGGTTACTGGGGATTAAGTCTATCTGCACCAGTGTCTATCACCCACAAACGGATGGCTTAGTAGAGCGATTTAACCAAACACTCAAAAACATAATCCGCAAATTCGTAAGTGAAGATGCACATAATTGAGATAAGTGGCTCGAGCCCCTGTTGTTCACAGTACAAGAGGTCCCACAAGCCTCCACAGGGTTTTCTCCCTTTGAATTATTATATGGGCGTAAGCCTCATGGCATTCTGGACATGCTACAGGAAAATTGAGAGGAGGGACCTTCACCAAGTAAAAATGAAATTCAGTACATTCTTGACCTGCGTGCAAAACTCCACACCCTCATGCACCTAACCCAGGAGAATTTGTGGCAGGCACAAGAACGTCAAAGCCGGCTGTATGACAGGGGCACGCGCCTTAGAGAGTTCACACCGGGAGACAAAGTGCTCGTATTACTGCCCACGTCGAGTTCTAAACTAGTTGCTAAGTGGCAAGGGCCCTTTAAGGTCACATGGTGAGTCGGGGACGTCGACTATGAGGTGAAGTGAACGGATAGGGGCAGGGCACTGCAAATCTACCACCTCAACCTTTTAAAATGCTGGAATGAGGGGGTCCCCATGGCGTTGGTGTTGGTAGTCCCAGAGAAGGAGAAGCTGGGGCCAGAGGTAAAAAAGATGACATCTCAGACCACTCCGGTCCCTTGTGGAGACCACCTCTCACTGGCCGAACTCACGGAGGTAGCCAAGTTGCAGAAGGAATTTTCTGACGTGTTCTCGCCCCTTCCTGGTCCTACCCCCCTCATAGAACACCACATCGAAACGCCCCTGGGGATGGTAGTGCATAGCCGCCCTTACCAATTGCCCGAACACAAAAAAAGGTGGTTCAGGACGAACTCAAGGCCATGCTCGAAATGGGCATAATCGAGGAGTCCCACAGTGACTGGAACAGCCTAGTGGTCCTGGTTCCCAAGACCGATGGGTCGGTCCGGTTCTGTGTGGACTATAGAAAGGTCAATGCAGTGTCTAAATTTGACGCATACCCAATGCCTCGTATTGATGAGTTCCTTGATCGGTTAGGTGCTGTTTGCTTTTAATCGACACTGGACCTGACAAAGGGATATTGGCATATCCCCTTGACTCCTCTATCCCGAGAAAAAACAGCCTTTTCCACACCGTTTGGATTATACCAATTTGTCACACTCCCTTTTGGGCTATTTGGGGCGCCCCCTACGTTCCAGTGGCTTATGGACAGGGTCCTCCGCCCTCACGCTGCCTACCTGGCCGCCTATCTAGTTGACATTATAATTTACAGGAATGATTGGCCATGGCACCTGGAACACCTGAGGGCCATTCTAAAGTCGCTGAGGCAAGTGGGCCTCACAGCTAACTCAAAAAAGTGTGCGATTGGGCAGGTGGAAGTATGGTATCTGGGGTTCCACTTGGGCCATGGGCAGGTGTGTCCCCAAATTAACAAGACTGCAGCGATTGCGGCCTGCCCGAGGCCCAAGACCAAAAGGAGGTGAGATGGTTCTTGGGGCCTGCCGGCTATTATTGTAGGTTTATACCTAATTATTCGGACGTCACCAGCCCGCTAACCGATCTCACTAAAAAGGGGGCTCCAGATCCGGTCCAGTGGATGGAGCAGTGCCAACAGGCCTTCTCTGAGGTAAAAGCTGCACTGTGTGGGGGACCACTTTTACACTCCCCGACTTCTCTCTCCCCTTTATTTTGCAGACTGATGCATCGGACAGAGGGCTGGGGGCCGTTTTGTCCCAGGAGGTGGAGGAATGTCCTGTGCTGTACATCAGCTGGAAACTCTCAATGCGTGAAAGTAGGTACAGCACAATTGAGAAGGAGTGTCTCGCTATCAAGTGGGCGGTCCTCACCCTTCGATACTACCTGCTGGGGTGCCCTTTCACTCTCTGTTTGGACTACGTGCCCCTGCAATGGCTCCACCGCATGAAGGATGCCAATACGCGGATCACCCGTTGGTATCTAGCCCTCCAGCCATTTAAGTTCGAGGTGATCCACAGGCTGGGGGCGCAGATGGTGGTGGCAGACTTCCTGTCCCGTCGGGGGGGGAGTCAGCTTCAGGCCGGACGGCTCCCCGGCCTGAGTTGGGCAGGGGTATGTGGCAGCGGGGGCGTGGCCAAGCAGCAGTCTGTGAATGGGGGGTGGGGTCGGGGAAGGTAAGTGGCTAAGTCATTCCACCTGCTGTCAATAATGTGTGTGTGTGTGTGTGTGTGTGTGTGTGTGTGTGTGTTACAGGGATGGAGCATAAAAGGAGAGAGAGAGCAGAGCAAAGGCGATCTCTCGCCAACCACAACACGTGAGTGAGTGAGTGAGTGAGTGAGAAAGAAAGCAAGCATATATATATATATATATATATGTGTGTGTGTACATTGAATGTTGGTCTTGAATAATTTTCCCACTAAGATTCAGCCCCTCGCTTTGTGGATGGATGGGTAAAACACACACACACACACACACACACACACACACACACACACACACACACGTTGTTATTCTGCATTAGTCACATTAATGACTAGGATCAAAAGTCAGGCTTCCCTCCAAAAATCCACAAAAGACATTTAAACCCTCCCCCTTTCACACACACATGCGCACACACACACAGCACTATTACATCCAATCAGTTACCAATCCAATATTACATTCACTTGTTAATTTAAAACATGTATTCAATAAAGCAGATTAACATTTAATTATGTTTACAAATAAAGAAACAGACAGACAGACAAAGAGTGTGACAGATAGAAAGAGAGACAGATACACAGAGACAGACAGATGGAGTGGGATATGGTCCCATTTTACAGCTTTTTCTTTTCCATCTATAATTAAATCAGCCTACTCAGCTTTTACTGTCCTGCTGTGCCTCCTATAGTGAACGACTGGGGGTTAAACACACACACACACACACACACACACACACACACACACACACACACACACACACAGGTCAGTTGTGGAGTGTGGTGGGGTCATAAATGAGAACAGAAAATTTTGGAGGGAACTTCATATTATCTCTGAGACTGGACACACCCTCCCCCAACACACGTATATACACACACACACACACACACACACACACTCTCCGTTGTGTCTGGCTGGATCAGGGGTCTTTGACCTGAGGGCACACTTTGTGTGTATCGGTTTCCCTCCAAAACTCACTAAACAATGTGACAAAAGAGAGAAACACACACTCTCTCTCTCTCTCTCTCTCTCTCTCTCTCTCTCTCTCTCTCAGATTTTTCCTTACTAATTGTAGGTCACTGAGATCTGATGACTATTAGACGAATCACTGATAACACACAGTGTTTTGTGGATTTGCTGTGACGAGGCTTTTGTCTCAATACATTTTGGGCAGAATGAAAGTACATTTTTTATTTTCACGTTATTTCACAAGTGGCGTGAACTATCCGTGTGTTTACATGCATGGAATGATGTGTATACATTCACAGAATAATCCGATAATTAAATAAACCTACAGTTTAATAATATATATTAATATTCATTTTAAAGAAAGCATCTTATCTATCTATCTATCTATCTATCTATCTATCTATCTATCTATCTATCTATCTATCTATCTATCTATCTATCTGTAGCCGCTTATCCTGTACAGGGTCGCAGGCAAGCTGGAGCCTATCCCCGCTGACTATGGGCGAGAGGCAAGGTATACAGTATATGCATACAGTATATTTATTTATTTACTTATTTATTTATTCATTCTGTTCACATTCACTGGATATGAGCAATCACACGCTCTGATTGGCTACTCTATTACTAAGCTATCAGCGCATATACCATGAGTAGAGAAAAACAAAATGGCGGTGTGCATCAAGACAGATATATCACTTTCTTATTACGTATTTAAAAGATACAGAAATAGCTAAAAGAATATAATTTTTTCCCCCCCAAAAAAATCTCCTGTTCCACACTCCAGCCCAGTCGGTGTCATCAAACCACCAAAAATCCTAAAGAAGAAGAAGAGCAAAATGGCGGAGCTGAGGACAAAATAAAATCTCTACTCAAAAACAAAACCCCCCAAAATACAAAAAAAGCAACAAAAAATGGAATAAAAGTATTTGATGGTAAGAATGTATCTTTTTTTATTTTTCAAGAATTATTATTGTCGCATTTTTCACAAATTGCTCCTGTCATTTTGCTGGTTTGTTTACATTCTAAGCGGAAATTATTTTGTTGGATATTTTGTATAAAGTTTTTATTTATTAAATTTACAAAAAAGGGGCGGCACGGTGGTGTAGTGGTTAGCGCTGTCGCCTCACAGCAAGAAGGTCCTGGGTTCGAGCCCCGGGGCCGGCGAGGGCCTTTCTGTGTGAAGTTTGCATGTTCTCCCCGTGTCCGCGTGGGTTTCCTCCGGGTGCTCCGGTTTCCCCCACAGTCCAAAGACATGCAGGTTAGGTTAACTGGTGACTCTAAATTGAGCGTAGGTGTGAATGTGAATGGTTGTCTGTGTCTATGTGTCAGCCCTGTGATGACCTGGCGACTTTTCCAGGGTGTACCCCGCCTTTCGCCCGTAGTCAGCTGGGATAGGCTCCAGCTTGCCTGCGACCCTGTAGAAGGATAAAGCGGCTAGAGATAATGAGATGAGATGAGAAATTTACAAAAAATAAAAAATAAAAATGCTCTGTTTCTCAAAATCCAGTGAATATGGATAGAATAAAACAGTTATTCCACTCAATCTCATCGTACATGGATTATAGACAACTCGGTGTTATGCACCTCATCGGCTATCAGCTCATGTACGACTCGATTTCGTGGAATAATTGTTAATTTCATATATATATATATATATATATATATAAAGTGTACTTTATTACATATCACTTACCTAAAATGTGAATGTAGTTTACTGTTAATTTTTTTATTATACATGTATAATTATAATGATCATAACTAATATAACTAATTATAGCTTACAGTAAATCATTTTTACAACACAGTGTGGTTGAGTTTTTGAATCGGACTGGTCAGAAGGTGTGAATTATGTCTATATAACTGCACAATTTGGAAAGTTCCACCTGCATGAAGTTGGCACACCATATGATGAGAACCTGAAAAAAGCATTTTGATTTGTTTGTCCATCATTTGTGCAGATTCATTTGTCCATTGTGTGTGCACACAAAATAAACGTTTTACCCTTACCCCGACACTTAACTTTGAGTTAAGCACAACAGTTTGAGCACACTTTTTTTTTTTAACATGCATAAACGAATCAGATCTGTTTGGAGTCAAGAGTCATTTGGGTGTTAATGGGGTGCTGAGTGACATCACATCATTAAAATATTTAATTTCTCTCAAACTTTTCAGCACAATTTTTTATTCTGCAAATGCTTGTGTTACAGCACATCATGTGTAAGAATGTTATAGTGTGTTCTGGAATTTGATATTATGTATATTCATTCTTTATGAACTATTACACACACGTATATTTACTCATGACTGAATACAAGTCAGTAGAAGTTACAGCTTAAATTTTAATTAAAACAGCAATATATCTGTGTGTGTGTGTGTCTGACTAATGATCTCTGACAGCTCCATGTTAAAGGTCAGTGGGAGTCACTGGGGGTCACGGCTGGAGATCAGAGGTCAAATTTCAGAGCCAGTCAATCATGCCATTATTAGATCATTTTGTGTGTGTGTGTGTGTGTGTTGTAGTCTTCACATTGTGACCATCTTCTTTTCTTCCATTTACATACACACAAAGGTTTTTCCTCCATCTCAGCTCATGATGACTTATTGATTTGTGCACACACACACACATTCCTGGACACTTTAAGGAAATCTCTCGGGTATGATGGTACACACACACACACACACACACAATGAGATGACTGTGAAGCATTCATAATAAACTCTGCAGAAGTTAAATTTTTTTAATTATTAAATTTATGCTTTGTACTTCATATTGATATGTGTCGAGTGTCTGGGAAATCAGGACTGTAGTTGTGCAGTAGACACTCAGCGTAACATAACAGACTTCACCACACAGCATGTTCTTCACCTCCACCTCAAAACTGGAACCAGAACCACCTGGGATTTGTTCTCATAGAAGTTGGTTTTGCTTTGGTGCCACTGTGTAATGTTCAAGCAGGAGTTCCAAAACTTTTGGGCAAATGACCCCAAATGGACGTTACAATATTTCTGCGACGTCAAGCCTTGACCATGTGACATGTTTTTAGAGTCCGGGTTTATAATACAGGACTACTGTAACATTTAAACATTTTATGATGTCAGTAACAAACACATTATATGTGTAACTAAAACCAAAGAACATTTCTTACTCTGATTGAGCAGTCTATTGGGGAGTAGGGTTTGAATTTTATCGATTGTGATTCTCCATCAATTCCATCCATCTTCTTCCACTTATCCGAGGTCAGATCACAGTGGCAGCAGGCTAAGCAGGGTATTTAAGTCGTCCCTTTCCCCAGCAATGCTTTCCAGGTCCTCCTGGGGGATCCCAAGGCACTCCCAGGCCAGATGAGATATATAATCTCTCCAATGTGTTCTGAGTCTACCCTGAGGTCTCCTCCCAATTGGACGTGCCCGGAAAACCTCCAAAGGAAGGCGCCCAGGAGGCATCCTAATCAGATGCCCGAACTACCTCAGCTGACTCCTTTCAACATGAAGGAGCAGTGGCTCTACTCCGAGATCCCTCCGGATATCTGAGCTCCTCAACCTGTCTCTAAAGCTGAGCTCAGCCAACCTATGGAGAAAGCTCATTTCAGCTGCCTGTATCTGCAATCTCATCCTTTCGGTCACTACGCAAAGCTCATGACCATAGGTGAGGGATGGAATGTAGATTGACTGGTAAATCGAAAGCTTTGCCTTCCAGCTCAGCTCCCTCTTCAGCACAACAGCCTGGTACAATGCCCACATTATTGCTGACGCCACCCAAATCTGCCTGTCCATCTCACACTCCATTTTACCATCATTTGTGAACAAGACCCCAAGATACTTGAACTCCTTCACTTGTGGCAGCAACTCACTCCCAGTCCAGAGGGAGCACTCCACCGTTTTCTGGCAAAGAACCATGGCCTCAGACTTGGAGGTTCTGATTGATTCTGCTTTCTGAAAAACACAAAAAGAGGTCAAATGTTCAAATCAAGAAAATGTCTGTTCTTTTAAGTATTAACTGAACATTCACACAACATAAATAGTATTTACTATTTGCTAGTATTTACTTGGGTGGCATGGTGGTGTAGTCATTATCACTGTCGCTTCATAGCAAGAAGGTTCCAAGTTTGAATCTTGTGGTCAACTGGGGTCTTTCTGTGTGGAGTCTGCATGTCCTCCTCATGTCTATGTGGGTTTCCTCCGGGTGCCACATTTTCCTCCCACAGTCTAAAGACATGTGGATTCAATAAACTGGCTACTCTAAATTGCCCTTGTCTCTGTGTTAGCCCTATGATGGATTGGTGACCTGCCCAGGGTAAACCCCGCCTCTCACCCAAAGTCAGCTGGGACTGGCTCCAGCTTCCCCCACAATCCTGATGGATAAGCAGCATTGATCATGGATTGTATTTACTAAATACATACAATAAAAATGCTCAATCAAAATCTATTACACACGGAGATGGCAAGACATCAAACACTGGACACTGTTTCAGATCACCGCTGTGCTGCCTTAAATGTTTGGTCATATTTTATGTGCAACCAGACTTGCAGAGAATTAGACTACGTTCAGACTGCACCCTGAAACGACCCATATCCGATTTTTTTGCCCATATGCGACCTGTATCCGATTTGTTATTGACAATCTGAACGACACAGATCCGATTTTTTCACATGCGACCCAGGCTGCTTGGATATGTGGTCCTAAATCCGATGCATAGCCGATATTTTCACATGCGACTGCAGTCTGACCGGACAGGTCGCATTCATGCGACCTACACGTCATCAACAAGAGACAAACGTCACTATTCTGCGTTGGCTAATCCCGCCTCTTTGGTGGAAAACAACAACATCTGTACAGTTTTCAGAATTTAAATAGACTTTTATAGAATTGATCAAGCTAATGGTGGATTTGGTAGGGACCTGGATGTTTATCTGTTAGCCTGATTAAATAAAACAGTTTCTATAACTGATTTATAACTTAAACCATCCTGTATTACAAGATTATAAGATTGTTCTGGAACTTTCCAGTAATTTGACACCTTCGGTCTTATTACTCTGCTGCCCACATTAATCAGATTATTGTTTGAGTTCCGCTGCCGCCACAAAAACCACATCGCCAGGTCTTGCCTCATCTCCATAGCAAACTGCACTGGTGTTTCTGCACCTTGAGCCAGCGCTGAGAGAAGTTGCAGAATTCAGCTGGCTATAAACAATCTAAATAAATATTTATAAAAATGTAGAAAAAGTTTATTAATATGACGAAATAAATATGTGCAAATTATTAAGCCTGAATTAAGAGTTTGGTAATACAGCGGCCGTATCCCAAATGACTGCCTACTGAAGCTCGAGTGCACTATATAGAGTTTAAAAATCCATTACTTCCTAGTAACATGTAGTGCACTTATATAGAAATTAGAGAGACATTAGGAGTCAACCCTCGTTACCAGGCTACACGTTTTCATTTCAGTTCAGAAACAAAAACACACACGAGACCTCACACTTTAACACTAACCAGATAATTAAACAAACAAACAAAAAAAAGAAATCATTAAACTTGAAGAGTGCGCTTTTTTTTTTGTTTACGTATTACGTAGATGTGCTTATTACATGTCAATTTGCGCATGCTGGACACTTTTGGGTCGTTTTCCGTTCATATTGGAGATCGCATACAAGTCTCATATAATTGGTAATGTGAACGGTCTAACAAAAAAATCGGATTTCACAACAAATCGGATATGGGTCGTTTCAGGTTGCAGTCTGAACGTAGTGTTAGTTTCCTTCATGCATTGCACTTTGCCTTGTTATCATTTTCTTTTCTGATGTGAAGTCACACTTTTGACCATTTACTACAGTCCATCTTTCACACTTGTGATATTAGCCTGTTGGGATGCATCTAAACAAATGGACATGCTGTTGATGTGTGATTTTGTTGGTGCATGATTTTGCATGTGTGCAGAAGTAGCAGCATTACTATTCACACACTCATATGTGTATCTTATGTACATCTGGGAGATTTAGGAGTGACATTAACTAGACAACACGTCAGAGCTAAAACATCTCAGCTTTCCAAGTAGAATTATAAAACGTTGAGATATTTAATACAAAGCTCTGCCTCGCTTGATGATTATTGCCATGAGCTGTCTCTCAAATAAAAAAAAATACTCTGACTTTACATTTAAAAGTATTTACTGAATGGATCTTTCTGTAGGTTTGAGAAGTTTTTAAATTGAAACACTAAGTGTAAAAGGAAACCCAGGCTAGTCTTAGTGCTCAGTAACTGATAAACAAACACAGCACCTAAGATGTCCAACAACAGAGAGGGTAACTCTCTGTGCAACTAGTGTGTGTGACGTGTTCATGTGTGCAAACTACAGTAACTAGTTTTGGGGCTAAGGGCTGGAGCAGTTAAGTAACTTGGTAATGTTCAGAAAGAAGTCGTGGTTTGTGTTTAATTTATTGCTCTTTGTTTGGTTGTTTTTGTTCTGTAACACAAGAGTGTTATAGTTCCTGAACTCATCAGTGAAGTTTGATGTTCCCTTGGGGAAAAAAGCCTTACTGATTCTAAGTGTGTGTGTGTGTGTGTGTGTGTGTGTGTGTGTGTGTGTGTTTAACAGATGAGTGTGAATCATGGACTTGGATGTTACTACAAGAATAAGTGGAACTCAAGAAAATCTGTTTACCCTGTAGAAACGGCCTGGATGTGGGTGGAGAAGGACGGCAGGCTGTTATTTGCTTGTGAGTTTGCTTTATTTTGCTTTTCAGCACAACTCTTTTCGTTGGGGACACACTCATACACACACTCATACACACACAGAGTACTATTGTGTTCTGGTCCCCGATCTCCTCTCCTCTATTCCTCTCACTCCTTTTATAGGGTGCCGTCACTGTAAGAGACACACAAACACAGGTTAATTGACAACAGGTGTAGCAATATGACCACTCACCTTCCCTGACTCCGCCCTCCATTCACAGACTGACGCTCGGCCACACCCATGCTGCCACATACCCCCACCACCCGACTCAGGCCGGGGAGCTGTCCGGCCTGCAGCGGACTCCCCCCTTGATGGGACAGGAAGTCTGCCATCACCATCTGCACCCCCGGCCTCTGGACCACCTCAAATTTGAATGGCTGGAGGGCAAGATACCAACGGGTGATCCGCGCGTTGGCATCCTTCATGCAGTGGAGCCACTGGAGGGGTGCGTGTAATGAACAGAGGGTGAAAGGGCATCCCAGTAGGTAGTACCAGAGGGTGAGGACCACCCACTTGATGGCTAGGCACTCTTTCTCTATCATGCTGTACCTGCCTTCCCACATTGACAGCTTCCAGCTAATGTACAGCACAGGACATTCCTCCACCTTCTGGGACAGAACGGCCCCCAGCCCTCTGTCCGATGCGTACGTCTGTAAAATAAAGGAGAGAGAAAAGTCAGGGGAGTGTAACAGTGGCCCCCCACACAGTGCAGCCTTTACCCTAGAGAAAGCCTGTTGGCATTGTTCCATCCACTGGACCGGATCTGGTGCTCCCTTTTTAATGAGATCAGTCAGCGGGCTGGTGACGTCCGAATAATTAGGTATGAACCTATGATAGTAGCCAGCCAGCCCCAGGAACTGTCTCACCCCCTTTTTGGTCTTGGGCCTCGGGCAGGCTGCAATCACTGCAGTCTTATTAATTTGGGGACGCACCTGCCCATGGCCCAAGTGGAAACCCAGATATCGTACTTCCACCCGCCCAATTGCACACTTCTTTGGGTTAGCTGTGAGACCCGCATGCCTCAGCAACTTTAGGATGGCCCTAAGGTGTTCGAGGTGCTGCGGCCAGTCATTGCTATAGATGATAATATCATCAAGATACACAGCTGCGTAGGTGGTGTGGGGGTGGAGAACCCTGTCCATGAGCCGCTGGAATGTCGCAGGAGCCCCAAATAACCCAAAGTGTGATTAATTGGTGTTAAGCCAAACAGTGTGGAAAAGGTCGTTTTTTCTCAGGATAGAGGAGTCAAGGGGATCTGCCAATATCCCTTCATTAAATCCAGTGTTGAATAAAAACAAGCAGTGCCTAATCGATCGAGCAACTTGTCAATGCGAGGCATTGGGTATGCGTCAAATTTAGACTCCACTTTGACTTTTTTATAGTTCACACAGAACTGGACCAACCCATCGGTCTTGGAGACCAGGACCACTGGGCTGCTCCAGTCACTGTGGGACTCCTCGATTATGCTCATTTCGAACATGGCCTTGAGTTCATCCTGGACCACCTTTTTCTTGTGTTCGGGCAGGCGGTAAGGGTGGCTGCGCACTACCACCCCCAGGGGCGTCTCAATGTGGTGTTCCATGAGGTGGGTGCAGCCGGTCAGGGGTGAAAACAAGTCGGAAAATTCCTTCTGCAACTGGGCAACCTCCGTGAGTTGGGCCGGGGAGAGGTGGTCTCCACAAGGGACCGGAGTGGTTGGCGATGTCAATTTTCTTTTTTGAACCTCCAGCCCCAGCTCTGCCTTCTCTGGGATTATTGACACCAACGCCATGGGGATCTCCTCATTCCAACATTTTAACAGATTGAGGTGGTAAATGCCCCACCCCTGTCCATTCGCCTCACCTCATAGTCGACATCCCCGACTCGCCGTGTGACCTCAAAGGGCCCTTGCCACTTGGCGATCAATTTGGAGCTTGACGTGGGCAATAATATGAGTACTTTGTCTCCCGGTGTGAACTCTCTAAGGTGCGTGCCCCGTCATACAATCGGATTTGACCTTCTTGCGCCTGCCGCAAATTCTCCTGGGTTAAGTGCGTGAGTGTGTGGAGTTTGGCGCACAGGTCAAGAACGTATTGAATTTCGTTCTTACTAGATGAAGGTCCCTCCTCCCAATTTTCACGTAGCACGTCCAAAATGCCACGCGGCTTACGCCCATATAATAATTCAAATGGTGAAAAACCTGTGGAGGCTTGCGGGACCTCTCGTATTGCAAATAACAGGGGCTTGAGCCACTTATCCCAATTATGTGCATCTTTGCTTACGAACTTCCGAATTATGTTTTTGAGAGTTAGATTAAAATGTTCCCCTAAGCCATCAGTTAGTGGGTGATAGACACTGGTGCTTAATCCCCAGTAACCCATACAGTTTGTGCAGTGTGCATGACATAAATGTAGTGCCTTGGTCTGTCAGGATTTCTTTCGGAATCCCGACCCGGGAGATAAAGCAGAAGAGCGCTTCTGCAATACTGTGTGCTGAGATATTGCGGAGAGGCACTGCTTCCGGATATCACATTGCATAGTCCACCAGAACTAAAATAAAGCGATATCCCCATGCTGACTGATCTAATGGCCCGATGAGATCTATCCCAATTCTTTCAAAAGGAGTCTTGATTAAAGGGAGAAGGCGTAAAGGCACTTTTGGAGTGGCCGCAGGATTTATTAATTGGCATTCGCAGCATGCCGCACGCCACCGACGGACATCCCCGCGAATCCCTGGCCAGTAGAACTGGGCCATTATTCGGGTTAGTGTTTTATCCTGCCCTAAGTGTCCGGCCACGGAATTAAAGTGAGCCTCCTGGAATATGAGTT